>NC_081409.1:800918293-801225480 GCF_030272615.1 Cryptomeria japonica
ACAATAGGTGCCATGGAGGAATAGGTATCCCAGATGCAAACAGAGAAGGAAGTGGCAACCTCTCTACTTGAGTCCTGGTCTCTATCCATGAAACAATTTTTGTAGGACTATAAATCAGTTTTTGACAAGTACTACTCATTATTGTCATAATTTTTTTTATATATATATGGAAACAGGGTTTTTCAGCGGTACTTTGTCATTGTTGGCAAAGGGGGAGAAGTATATCTGGTTTTTGGTTTTAAAATTTTGATCTTCTGACACAGGGGGAGAAATATCTAGTTTTGAAATTTTGATATATGTTGTGATATATGCTATATGCTCTGATGATTATGCTCTGTATGCAAAATTGCTATACACTATGTTGATTAAGGGATAGTGTATATGTTTAGGGGGAGCAATTTTGTTAATGGCAAGTTTTTGTTGTAAAACACTTAGATTTCAAAATTTTTATTTTCCTAAGTGTTGCCATCAATGCCAAAGGGGGAGATTGTTGGCATTTTTGTTGTTTATGTTGTGATTGTCATTGATGGACACACACTTGTATTGAGATCCCCTTTATGTGTATGAGCTTGTGCTCAACCGGTATTTGTTCCAACTGGTATGTTGTATTCTAGTCTTTAGACTAGTGGTGATTTTGCAGAATGTGTTTCCTAGTTAGAAGCGGCATGTCGACCCCAAGCGGTTCGTAGATCCCAAGCGGTATGAGGGAGCAAAGCAGCACAACACATTCTTACCAATCTTCATTTTTGTCAAACCGGCAACCGGTATTTTGTATGAACCGATAATACTCTGTGATGAGTTACCAACCGACATTTTGTGATGAGTTACCAATCCATCGATTGTTTGACGGTGCCAACACATTGATGGTGCTTTTTGTGTCATGTTACTGAGTATGTCTAGATTCACTGAACCTAGGAAATTGTAATGTAATCCTATTGGACCGACATGAAATCAGATTCCTTTAAAAGACCATCATGTCTAGGGTTTTAAGTTGTTGCTAAAAGGGTTAATGTGGTGCTAGGGTTTTAAGGTGGAGATTTAGAATGATCTTATCTAAGAAGATCAAGTTGTAACTGTGAGAGAGATAGAGAAGACTGAAGTAATGCTGAAATGCATTAGCTGTGAGAAATACTAGATCTAACCAAGCAGTTTGTGTTTTCAGATAGATCAAACACTTATTGATTACTCACATCTTTGACAAGTCTGTAGCCCTTAACTAGGTAGGCCTCAAAGCCTATGTAAAATCCTCTAACAAGGTGGTTCACACATGTGAATCTAAAATCCTCTAACAAGGTAGTCTTTAATCGGACTTATCTCCTAACAGAGATCGAGATTCCTAATAGGATCTGTTCTGGTGAAGAACATTGTAAGACCTTAATCGGTTTGGTTTCTATTCTGTAGATAGTGACATGTGAGTTCCATCTCACCATGGTTTTTCCTAGTTGGGTTTCCACGTCAAATATCTTGTGTATGGTTGTATTGGTTTTGTGAGTGAATGCTTTATTCGCATTTTGGTTTGCATGTGTGGTAACTGGTTTGACTGTTAGACTGCTTTACCGGTTTATCTTTAGACTGTGTAAGTGTTTTAGTGCAGAGATTATTGGCATACTAATTCACCCCCCCTCTTAGTATTCATCACTTTCTTCGAAGATTTAGCACTTATTGTTCTCATCTCATAGGCTAATAGAGAGCCAAACAATCCATCCATAGAGAAAGTCTTTAAGTCTTTAGCTTCCTCAATAGCTGAGACTTTTGTATCATACTTTGAGGTTAATGATCTTAGAACCTTTTTGACAGTAACTTCATCTTTGATTTCTTCTTTGAGTCCTCTTATAGCACTCATAGTCTCATCCACTCTTTGTAGGTAATCAACTATATTATCCTCTTCTTCCATTTTTAGATTTTCAAACTGAGTTCTTAGATTTTGTAGTTTGGCTTCTTTCTCTTTGGTATTTCCTTCTTATACACTCTATATCTTGTCCCAAGTTTCTTTTGCTGATGTTCAATGCAGGACTTTGACAAACTTTATTTCTAACATGCCACTTAAGATTGCATTCTTATATTTTGTATCATTCTCATATTCCCTTTTAGCATTAGGATTAGTTAGAAGAACTTGAGGAACAGTGTAACCATTTTTAACTAACATCTAGACATCAAACCCAAGGGAAGACAAATATGTGTCCATTCTTCTACTCGAGAAGGCATAGTTGGTGCCATCAAACATAGGTGCTTTAGAAGATGAGGATTCATACCTAGCCATTATGCTCACTAATCAGAACCTACCCAAGCTAGAGAATACTTTTACTATAGGGGAACCTAGGGCTTTGATACCAATCGAAGAACACAAATGGACACTGAGAGTGGGGGTGAATTAGTCTATTTTAAAAATTTAAGTTTAGTGTGCAGATTCTAAGGATGTCATGCAAACATAAACACACACACACACAAGAAAACATCACATAACACTAGATGTATGTAGAAAACCCAATTTGAAAAAAACCTCAGTGAGACTAGTTGCTCAAGTCTACTTCTCTAATCCAACATCACAAGAAATCACTAATTACAATATGTTTTAGGGCACCAACCCAAGGAGCACCAAACATTGATACTATGAGCACCAACTCAAGGAGTGCCAACCCCTAGTTTTATGAGCACCTACTCAAAGGAGTACCCACCCCTCCTCTGAGGACCCACTCAGAGATTACAAAGAGTATAAATTTCAAATACAAGTTATTTGCCTTATTGCAAACGAGGTTTTGCAACACTTTACAAGTTTTTCCCACTTTCAGAAAGGATTTGTCTACCTTCTGGTATTATTCCTCTATTTCTTTCTTCTCCCTTTGTTTGATTATCTTCTTCTCCCTACCTCAACTTTACCTATCTTAGACTACTCTTCTCTCAATTCTTTTTCTTCTACTACTGCTCTCTCTCCTTGCTCTATTTCTGCAAATGCTCTCTCTCTCTCTGGTATTACTCTCTCTTTGTGTCTGCTACACTCTTCAGCGATGCACCACTTCCACACTTAACCTCTCTACTACACTTCACCTCCGTTGTTGATGTCTTTCTTTCCTCTCTCTGTTTTAGAAGATTACACTCTCTCAGCTCTCTTTAACAATACTCCCTGTATACACATAAAATTGGCTATCAACAATTAATAAAATATTTTATATCTATTTAATAATTATTCTTCTGTTAAATAGTTAATTTGAAAAGATTAATTTATTTAATTCATTTCATGTCCTTCTATTAATTAATTGAATTGAAACTTATTACTAATTAATTCGTTATATCCTTTTCTTCTAATCAATTAATTAAATATCTAATATTTAATTATTCCTCTATCTACTATCCTATAGTCTCATTAATTCAATAATTTCTTAATTATTTAATCTCTTTTCCAACTCACCTTTCATCTCCACTTTATCTTTCCTTTGCCAACTCATCCATCATGTGGCTAAATTAATTCAACAAAATTAAATTAAATAAAATCATTTATTAGTCACTTATCTCTATCTTCCAAAATAAATGAAATATTGTGTACGTACACATATTTCCTAACCTTCATCTATATTCTCTCCAACATCCCTATATCTTAGGATGACTTGAGTCCACTTGTCCTCTCATTCTTACATCTTATCCAACTATCCTATATCCTTTCATGTCTTCAACTCAGTCAAGGTGAGATGAGTGACACTTGTCTTCTCATTCCCCCTTTCTCTCAACCTTCAACTTCTTGCTCATAGCCACCCAATTCACCAGATTCAATCACGGCCATTGATCTCTGCCACTTAAGCTCATGCACTCAAAAATATATAAAAAGAGGTCTCCTAAGCCATTTTGAAACTAATAGACTAATAGCTAATCATATAGTCATTCTAGGAGTCTTGATCTTGCATCCATGAGTTTAAGTTTGAAACGATTAGCAATTTTAGAATTCTTATTATAGCTTAATATTATGTTAGGTTAAATCATTTGCATATGCATATCATACTATCAGTTAACTATCAGTCCATTCTTCATATGCCATCTTGGAAGCTACTAGTGCTTGTGTGAGAGAAACTCATCTGCAACCAAGAACAATGGAGTTAGAACACAATGAGGTGTAAATCATGAAAGGTATAATATTGTTTATTTCATTCACTTCATGTTACTTCATTGGTTGAAATTAAGTTTCTTGTAGCTTTCATTTTTATATTTTATGATGGACTAACAAGTTTCAGAATATTTCTTTGAAGTTCAACTTTAACCTCAACATATTTGGTGCCCACCTTGGGGCTCAGCCCTCACACATATCCTTCTAATATCCTATCTAATTCTCGTAAAAATAAATTTAACGCATTTGTAATCTAGTTTCATGCCTGTGTGAAATTTGGCAGCGCATTCATCTAATAGGTTGGTGCTTTTGTAATGCAGGTTAGCGCATTTGACAAATATTTTAACGCTTTTGAATAATCTTTTAGCATATTTAACAAATATTTTAGCACATTTGACTAATCTTTTAGCATATCTGATAGATAGTTTAGCGCATTTGACAATTATTTTAACTCATATGTTCTCTATTCTGGCACATTTGAAACAGAGTGCAAAATTTGTAATCAAATCTTTAAATTAGGCTTGTGGAAGGACAATATATATGGAATACAACATTTAAGTATAAGTGACATTTCCTCTTCTCTTTTCTCTTTCTTATACTTTAAGTTATATTCCATATATATTGTCAAGATCTTTGAGAGGGGTTTGGGACCTCTAGGAGCTATAATGCAAAATCTAGTTTTTGGAATATCCTCCAAATTTAAGGGCATTTCAAGATCAAGAGTGAAAAATTTGTAACCAAGGTTTGAAATCAGGCTAGTGGAATGCCACCTAAGGTTTTGGATTTTCACTAACTTGTTTTTTATTGTAGGTTTCTAACAGTTTCTTGTAGATTTGGAGGAGTTACATTAGGATTTAGTGATTTCTTTTCTATCTTTTCAAAGTTGGTTAAAAAGAACTCATAGTTCCTTTAGGGTAAAAATAACTTCATTTTTCAATTTGGTGTTCTAAAAAGTACCTCACTTTTTTTTGGGCTCTAAAAATAATCACATTTGCAAGGTAAAAAGAACAACAAATCAATCATTTGCTTTCTTGCAAAGTTGGGATTCACACCTGAAATTTTGGGTTCAAAAAAGAATAACAATCTTTCATTTTCTTGCAAAGGTAAAAAGCACAATTAAGCTTATTTTTTCCCAGTTAAAAAGAACAATCAACTTGTCCATTCTTACAAAGCAAGTTACTTTTTGCAACGATTTTCATTTTGTTGACCAAGATTTTTAATTCCTAGTTTAGAAAATCATTTTCTATGTGGGGCTAAAATAAACTCCATGCTTGTTGGAGCAAAATCTCCAAATAGAGGATAGATCACATTGCTATGGAAGGTTAAAAAGAATACTTATACTCCATGTCTCAAAAGTGGTAGGCATATGCTCTCCCCTTAATTGGGTGACCAAAAAGCCAAACCCACTCTTTTATGCTTTCTTTACTTTCAAGAAAATAAATCCTTTAGAGGGCCTGCCTTGCCTAAGTCTTCAGGGGGCTAGTGAGAAGGGTATGACCCAAGTGGGCAATGACTTTTCACCAAGTTTACCAACCCACTATAATCAAATGTGGAGGCTGATGAAAATCCCCACCAACAGAAGTGTGTATTTGATAGCCTTCCCCTAGTGTGTGAGAATTCAATCAAACAAATAAAGAAAATAGTTTTGTTGATTGCAAACTTTGTGTTGTATCAATAAATTTGTTTATATTATTTAATGTTCCTATGTTCATTGAATACATATTATCTTTACTTATTTGATCTTTAAGATATTGCTACATGGTTAAAGAGCTCTCAAATCTTTCCAATAGACTTTGTGCTCTTAGCATACTTGAGAAATCTACTGATAAAGGAAGTAACTTGTAGTAAGCTTTGTATTGCTACGGTTATTAGTAGTTTAATGGATTAGAAATCTATACTTGAAGACTTTGTGCTTCAAGTTAAGTTTCTAATTGTTTGATTTGTAACGATCAGTGTGAATTAGTGTTACCGTAAAAGAGAGTTTGTGCTGCTAAAAAGTAACTCTTTGTGTAGTTTGTTGGATTAATAGTTCTTTTGTTTGAATATCTGAAGAGTTTGAGAAATTGTAACTAGGTGAAGGGAGAATACATAAACTCTGAAAAAAGAGAGTTATATGCCCAACGCCAACCCACCAATTTAATTTCTTATTAATTAGAGGAGAAATTTCATAGGGAACCTCCCCTTGATGAGAGGAGAGATTAATTTCCTAGCATAGCATTGTGTGAATTTTATGTTTTTTCATTAGTATGCTGGTGACAAAATATTCACCCAACAGTTTTTTGGTGACTCTATTGGGGAGCGACGTGCAACCGGTTTGTCTCTTGGGTTGCAGTGCACTTTCATTGTAATTTCCATATTGTTGTTTTTCTTCAAATCATAATCTGGTTGATCGACGTTACACTCGTGGGCAGTAGTTTGCAGGAATTGTTAATCCTACATTTGAGTTATTGCTGCAATTCAATTTTCCCTTTGTGACACCTCCACGAACATTTTCTCCTTTGCAACAAACACAAAGTTTTCCTCCATCTGCTCAGTGATCTCCCGTACCAAGTGAGGCGTCAAGTTTACAAGCTGCAGTTGTTCCATGAGCAAATCATTTTGTATACCACCTTATAATCCATTAAGGATTGCTGCTGCTGGCCCTTGGGGTACTTCTTTTGGTCCTCTAAAGTTGACCGCACCTTTGCATGAATTACCCAAAGGTACATGGAAAAATTTACCCAAATTTTTTGGGGATGGTGCTTAACACCCAGACGAACACATTGCTACCTTCTACATCACTTGTGGAGTCCTAGGTGTTGAACACAAAGATGTTTCAGTAAGATTATTCATTGAAACTTTGCATGGAGCTGCGGCCGATTGGTTCTATCATCTACCCAATGCTTGTATCACAAATTGGGCATCTCTTATAACGTTGTTTGAGGCGAGATTCAAGTCTACTGAAGATGATCATGCTTTATTGGCACAATTAACTTAGTTGAAGAAAGAGCCTCAGGAACCCATGCATGAGTTTGTGGAAAAATTTGACAAGTTACATAATCGTATTCCAGTTGCTTCAAGACCCACTACTGGAAACTTGAAATACTTTTTCATCAACGCCCAATTGCTAGAGGTAAGTTTTCTTTTGCGAAGAAATAATCCTACAGACTTGGTTGCAGCTCAACAAATGGCTATATCGGTTGAAGATGATCTTATCCTTGCGGGTAAGATAAGGAGAGATCCTAACAAGGTTAGAAGTAATCAGGTTGTTGATGCATATCTTTCTTCAACTAGTTTTGTTGATCCTATGATACAAAAGCTAGCAAATGAGTTGCTGGTGCTTAAGAAGCAGATTTCCTCACAAGGAAATATTTCTTATAGAGATTTTCCATGAAGGAGTTACCCAAATAATGCTTCCAATTACGCTATGCGTAATCAGAATAAATTACCTCCTGCTCCAGAGAGGCTTGCATTGGAAGCACCACCCCAAAGTTCAGCTACTGGATACTATGAAGTTGAACAAAATGATCTTCCTCCTTTTGGTGAAGAAGATGCTAATTCGCATCAAGAAGGTGATGCAGATTTAGCTGGTGACTCTAACATCAGGTTTATGCAGTACTAAGAAGATGATGCATCAAATGCATGCGAAGGAGATGTCTTTGCAGTATTCACTCATTCACAAACACAAGCGGCTCTGCCACCTGCCAATGTGAAAAATGATGATTCTTCTTAGATCAAGGATTCTCAATGTTTGCCAATTTCTATTGCTAAGCACAGGACTCCTATACCAAACTCCCTAAGGGACACCTCTATCTCAAAGGATGTCACGAAAGATAAAGGTGTAAGTACTCCTTCAACTGCTATTAATTTTTCTGCACCTGTGAGTTCTTCTACACCTGCACCGAAGACTAGTTTTCCTCATGTTGTAAGTTCTCAAAATGAGAATGCAAATTCATCTTTAATGAATTCTTTTCAGTCATTTGATATTCTAGATCATGCTAGGAAAACCAAGATACAAATGTCTGAGGTAGAATTTTTTAGATCTAACCTCGATCAATTTGACCATTTGGCCAAATTTGTTAAAGAAAAAGATTCTACCCCTAGTAATCTTCCAAAGTCAAACTCACTTCAAAACAACCTAGTAACTTCCCCTTCTCCTGTTGAGAATATAGAACCATTTTACATCTCTTTGTTAATTAATGGTTATAAGCTTAGTAATTGTGTAATTGATTCTGCGACATTTGATAATGTTATACCGTCCAAAGTCGCCAATGCTCTTGGTTTGACTTTGACCAAAACATTTGGAAGGTGTTTCTCCATGGATAATAAACAAGTTGCCTTGATTGGTCAAATCAAGGACGCACAATTTGCTTTTGCTTCATTCCCAGAGAAGAAAATTAAGATGATAGTCTTGGTAGCCGATGTACCGGCTTCCTATGGGATACTGTTGGGAAGAAACTTCTATAGAGATGTTGGGGGTGAGTTAAACATGGATATGACTGAGGCTCGTATCCCTATTAAAGGAATTGTCCAAAGGCTACTTCCAGAAAAGGAATCGTCCAAAGGGTACTTCCAGAAAAGGAATCGAAATATACCATTGTTAAGTCAGATGATCAGCGGTCCCAGATTCTTTTTGAGTCATCAGGCATGGGTAATTATTTCATGCATGCTGATGATGGTTTAAAGGCGACTCTTTAGAGTGAAGGTGATATTTCACTCAATAATTTCCTAGTTGATTGTGAAGCTAGTTGTGAGAGTAGTGTTATGGAAACACAAATACCTTCAACTTCACAACAAGAAATTCCCAAATTCGATACTGCCAGCATTGGTAGTCCAAATGATGTTTGAACACTGGAGTTTGATGGCAGCTGTTCTTCTACTAGATCAGGAGCCGATATTGTTTTGGTTTCTCTTGAGGGTAATTTTTTCCCTTTCTCCTTCAAATTGTAGTTCGATAATACAAATAACATTGCTGAGTACGAGTCACTCCTTTTGGGAATGAATGTTGCTCAGAAGAAGGGAATTAAGAACTTGCATGCTTAAGGAGATGCTGAGTTAATAGTCTATCAGATCAGAAACATATATCAAACAAGGAGTGAAAGATTGCAACATTACCGCAACCTTGTCTGGGATTTAATATAAACTTTTGATGCTTTTGATATATCTGTGGTTCCTTGTGAATTCAATAATAGGATTGATTCATTAGCAGTATCAACAACATATTTGGTTCCTCACAAAGATTTCTCCGGATCAACTTATGTTGTTGAGTTAGTTTTCTGGCCAAGCGTCCCTGGCAACTCTGATCATTGGAAGGTATTTAATGATGATCATCATGTAATAAATTTTTTGCAAACTTCTGACAATTTTGATGATCTGTACTTTGAAGGTAGTCACTGCCCTTCAAAGGATGCAATTGAAAGTGTTGATGCAAAAATAGGAGAGAAATTTCTACAATTAAAAGGAAACAAGATCCCCAAGGGTCTAGTTTTGCTAGAAAAGCTTTTTGACAAGCATGATCGCTATGTTAAGAAGTAGCAAAGATCAACCACAGGGTCAATGGAATATGAACAAATAAACATTGGGACTGAGGACAATCCAAAAATGATCAACATTGGAAAATGTTGCTCACAAGGAGAAAGACTGAAATTTGTTGCATTATTGCAGCAGTATGTTGATGTCTTAGCATACTCCTATGAAGATCTAAATTCTTTTCATCTCGAAGAGCTCCGCCATGACATTCCATTGAAACTAGGTATTATGCCTTTTCGACAGAAACAAAGGCAATATAACCCAAAAATCTCCGACACTATCTTTGCTGAAGTACAAAAGATGTTGAAAGCAAGGATAATCTTCCCCATCCACCATTCTTCTTGGATAGCCAATATTGTACCTATACGTAAGAAGAATGGTGAAATTCAGATATGTGTAGATTTCTAAAACTTGAATCAAGCATCCTTGAAGGATAATTATCCTTTACCTGTCATGGACCATGTCTTAAAAGTTGTTACTGAAGCAGAAATGATGTCCATGTTGGATGGGTTTTCAGGTTATAATCAAGTAGAAGTGCTGGAGCAAGATCAACATAAGACCACATTCACTACACCTTGGGGTATCTTCACATATCGTAGGATGCCTTTTGGATTAATAAATGCAGGAGCAACTTTCCAACGTGCAATGGACTTGGCCTTCTGAAGTTTTCTTGGTAAGTTCATTGTTGTCTATTTAGATGATTTGATAGTTTATTCTAAGGAACGTCAAGATCATTTTTCCCATCTACAACAAGTCTTGGAAAAATGTTGTCAGCATGGAATCTCTCTCAATCCCAAAAAGTCTATTTTTGGGGTCACTGAAGATAAATTGCTTGGGCATATTTTTTCGAAGGAAGGCATTAAAATTGATGCGGAAAGGGTAAAAGCAATCCGTGACCTTTCCTTGCCAACCAGTAAGACTGTCGTTCATTCTTTCTTCGAAAAAGTTAATTTCTTGTGAAGATTCATTCCCGACTTCGCCGAACAAACTCGTCATATAGTCAATATGATGAAGGGTAATTCTCTCTTCAAATGGAATCCTGAAGGGAAGCAAGCTTTCCATCAGATCAAAGAAGCCATGGCAAATGCTCTAGTCTTAGTATGCCTAGATTATACTAAGGAGTTCATTATGTATAGCTATGCATCAGATCATACTTGTTTAGCTATACTAATGCAAAGAAATAGCAAAGGTGTTGAATCACCTATCACGTTCATGAGTTATCCATTAAAAGCTCATGAGTTGAAATACTCAGAAATGGAGAAGCATGCTTTTGTCATCATTTCAGGTTCTATATTCTAAATTCACATGTCATTGCTCTTGTTCTTGATGCTGTTGTCAAGTCTATTCTGACACAACAAGAGTTTGGGACTAAAAGGGGCAACTGGGTTGCCAAGATTCAAGAATATGATATAGAAATCAAGCCCACTAAGTTGGTTTGTGGAAAAGGTCTATGTCAGTTGATAGCTGACAATAAATCGATAGATGAAGTGGTACTTGAAAAAGAAGGTATTAATCAAGATCTTCCTCATGTTCTATTTGTTAGCACTACTAATGAGTGGTATTCCAACTTGCCGTATCTCTTGACATATGGTGATTGTCCTACACACTTGTCAAGGAAAGAAAAGTGAACCTTAAAGCTCAAAGCAGTGAATTTTGTCCTATGGGATAATGGTTTGTACAAGAAGGGTCTGGATGGCAATTTCCTATGCTGCGTGGACAAACAACAAGAAGTAAGATTACTCCAATCTTTTCATGACCTTGCTTGTGGAGGACATTTTTCTGCCCCTGTTATTGCACACAAAATCTTGTGTTCTAGGTATTACTGGCCAACATTGTTTAAAGATACATACAGTTGGGTTTACAAGTGTGAGCAATGTCAACAATTTGTTGGCAAGCCTAAACTAGCTGCACTTCCACTAAAGCCAGTAATAATTGAAGAGCCTTTCAAACAATGGGGATTGGACTTCATTGGACCTGTCAATCCAACATCAAGTGCAAGTCACATATACATCCTCACACTGATGGATTACTTTACCAAGTGGGTGGAGGCAATCCCAACTAAGCAATCTACCTCGATGGTGGTTTGTCAATTTCTAAAGAAAAACATCGTCTCAAGATTTGGTGTCCCTCATAAGATAGTAGCTGATAATGCTTCATGTTTTTCATCTTATGAGATAATTGATTTTTGCTTTGATCATGGTATTACTCTTTCACACTCATCTGACTATTATCTGCAAGGAAATGGTCAGGGTAAGTCAAGTAACAAGAACCTAGTTACTATTATGAGGAAACTTGTTGATGAGAAACAACGGACTTGGCATAAAGCTCTTTATGATGTGCTACGGGCTGATCGTATAACTCCAAAAAGAGCAATCAGCATGTCACCTTTTCAACTTTTGTATGGGTTGAATGCCGAGATTTTGATCACTATGGAACTTCCAGCACTAAAGCTTGCTAAGGCCGTTGAAGACAACACATATCAAGATTCACTAGATAAGCGAATCATGTTTCTTTCTCAGCTAGAAGAAACAAGGGCTGAAGTGGTGGATAGGATTGTTGCACACCAAAGCCAAGTGAAGGCATTGTTCGACAGGAAAACAACTTCCCGTGACTTCTCAGTTGGTGATCAAGTCTTGTTATGGGACAAGAGGAGGGAAGCAAATGCATGGAAAGTTTGATTCCTTGTGGAGAGGTCCCTTCACTATTCATGAAGTATGTGGCGAGCATAGCTACTTACTTGCATATGCAGATGGTACCTTGTTCTCGCTACCTCATAGCGGAGAACATTTGAAGCTCTTTACTCAATAGAGAGCGATGTAAAGGAAGTTTACCTTTTTGTAAAATATGTAGTCTTTTCTTTTTAGTCTTTTTGTCGCCTGACTCTATTGCCTAATGGATACAGGCACTCAGAGTTTTGGATTCTACAGGCTTCAAGTGGTGCAGCTTGTTCCCCAATCAGAGCCAGCTATTGTCCTTGATTTTAGTTAGGCCAAAACCATGAGGCAACCCTATGAAACTGGTCCGATTCATACCTTATGGTCTCCAGAGAGCTTAATCGACTTGGTCGGTTAGTTTGTTTCATTCTTTGCTTTTCATTTTTATTGTTTTCCTTGTTTCTTAAGATTGCAGTTTAACCTGCAGTTCAGACTTTAAAGTCTGAACTGCAGGGTTCTTTGCTAATGAATAACACTTTAGACTTTAAATTCCAAAGTGTGTTTGTGATTTGTTGCAGTCTACAGTTTGATCTTTAAAGTCCAAACTGCATGTGGTTTTTGACTGCAGTTTAGGTTTTAGAGTCCGAACTGCAGTTTGTTTTAGACTGCAGATCGAGTTTTAAAACTCAAATTGTAGGTTGTCTTTGCTTGCAATTTGGACTTTAAAGTCTGAACTGCATGGGTTTTTTGTCTTAGCTTGCATGTCGGCCTTTAAAGTCTGACGTGCAAGTGTTCCTAGCTTGCATGTTGGACTTTAAAGCCCGACATGCAACTGCGAGTTGTAATTAATGTCATATTAATTGTTATTAGGGTTTGTTTAGAAAGATTTTTAAAGTTAATTTTTGCATTTTTATTTTTGTTTTGGTCTTTATCGCACGCCCCTCCATTTTCTTCCTTTGCAACTCAGATTTTTTCTTCTCCATGGCTTGATCGGATCACTCCATACTCAAGTTTTTCGATTATCATAGAAGAAGAGGTAAGTTCTTCTATTTTTGGGTTTTTATTTGCTTTTGTTTGCTTGTTTTCATGTTCTCCTTTCTCTTTTGTTTTTGTTTTTTGGATTTCTATCTGGAGGACAATCAGATTTTGAAGTCCGATTGCCTCCTTTGATCTGGAGAGCAATCAAACTTCAAAACCTGATTGTCCTCTGGATACCCTTATCTTCCCTGCACCCTGGACTTTAAACTCCAGCGTGTAGCTTAAGAGTTGTACCTTCACATATCGGACTTTAAAATCTGATATGCAGAGGGGTAGGGGTTGACATGTCAGGTTTCAAAACCTGACATGTCAACCAGTTATTCATCCCTTTTAAAAGCACATCGAACTTTAAAGTTTGATGTACCTTTAATATTTTTAGATCACACATCAGACTTTAAAGTCCGATGTGCTTATTGTAAGTTTTTCCCTGCACATCGGAGTTTAAACTCCTATGTGCTGATGTTTTTCCCTACCTTGCACATCGGGTTTTAAACTCCAGTGTGCAGGTTGTTTTTCCAGATTACACATCAGAGTTTAAAATCCGATGTGTTGATAACCTATCCTAAGTCTCACATTGGGTTTTAAACTCCGATGTGCATGTTTAATTTGTGAAGAAGCAGATCAGACTTTTTTCTCCAACCTACTATCTTTGGCAGTTTTACTCCTAAGCCTGTTTTGAGTCTCATTTTTCGATTCATTTGAGAAAAAATAATTTTGATTATGATGAATAGCTAATCATTAGTATTGAATGCAGTCATTGTGCATGAATGTCAAAGAAGCCAGAGTCTTCCTCAGGACAACCTTCTCCAAGTAAAGCATCATCAAAAAAAATGAAATACAAGTATGAAAGGTACTTGAATATGTACCCTGAGAGTTCAGTGGAATCAAACATTAAGGAGATAGGGGACACCAAACTTGGGCATGTTGACATGCAAGAATTTTTTGATCAGGTTCAAAAGGATCTTGCACGCTTGACCAGTTTAATCAAATCTGAGCTGCATAAGTATGCATCTTTCCCAATTGCAGCTCACGATCCTAAATTTGTACTGGCAGTAGCTGATCACTTTGATCCAAGCACAAGGCAAGTAAAAGATGATGATCAGAATGTCATCATGATGCTAGACAATATATTCTTCAATAGTTTTTTCAAAGGCTCATCAGCTAAAGAAGTAGCTGATATTTCTCAAGAGAGTGCTCAAGAGTACTATGAGAAACATGAGGATAAATGCAAAAAGGTGATCAATACTGTTTATCTCTCTACTGCTAGATCTTCCCTCACCTCACGATGGCCTAAGTCTTTCCACAGGAGTCATTTTAATGAGGAATATAATGACATGGTCACCATGTTATCCAGAGTGAGAGGATTAAAAGACTCTCATTATTTTCAAAGCTGGATGATTTACTACATGAATATAATCAGAAAGGGAGCTGCAAGAATTGATTGGGGAGAACAAATCAGTGGAGCGCCCAATTGAAAGAGGTCAAGGTAACACTGAAGTTTTATATGACCTCATACCTGGTTTACGTAGCTGCTTCTATGAGGCAATATCCAGGCTTGTCAACCAAGGGTGATAGAAGAGTGGTGCCCATTTGGGAGTACTATGATCAGCTAACTATCAAAAATCAAGGTAATCATTATAGGAGGGTTAATGATGCCTTCTTTTTTGTATGGAAGTGCATTTTTGATAAAGGCCTGCATAAGAGGAGAATATCAGAGGCTGCTTACAACAGGGTGTCTCATTTCGGGTGTGTATTTCTACAATTTCCCACATTCACCTATATTTGAATTGGATGTTTCTCAGGTGAGCCCTTCATCCTTCCAAATTTTCCTTCAGATAAAATCATCCTCATGGAGTTGTGCAGACAACTAAGTAGTGTGCATGAGAAACAATCACAAGCACATAAGACTGGGCTAAAATTCCTAGAGTCAATTGGCAGGTATTCCGTGCTAACCAATCCCAAAGCCAAAAATATGGAGGAGGAAATGCAGTGGAACACCATGAGAAGATTCAAGGCCCGAACCAATTTTGATTTTCAGGGTGTCAAAAGGACATACACTCATGTTTATAGGTTTGAGGATGTTTGGGCAGATTGTCATAATGAGGTGGATATAAGAAGGATGGATTTTAGCCGCCTTACTCTAGAACAAATTGAAAATTTGGATCTAGCTAGGATCCCAATGACTATGGAAGACACAGATGACATAGTGGATCCTATTTATTATGAGAAGAAGATTGTTGATTCCCCACTTCCACTTGTGCAATGGTCAAAGAAGGAAAGCAAGTCCATTACGCAAAGGATCTCTCCCATCTTCGCAAACACCAATGCTTGGTTTCTAAAGAAGAATCTCAGGATGAAACAACTTCCCACTAGTTCAAGAGATGATGACAATAGTGATGGTCCATTGGGCAAGACCATGATAGCTTAAACAAGAACCAAGAGCCCAAAATCAAATTTATAGTTAAAGGGGAAAAGAAGGGAGAATCATCATCAGCATCACAGGAAGCAGTGGTGAAAGAGCCAGAACAACCCCCTGCCAGTGAAGCCGGAAAGGGCAAAGAGGTCCAACAAGAGGAAGTACAGATAGAAGAAGTACCACATTCAGTTGAAGTAGATACCACAACCACTTCACAAGTAGTCATTCACTCTGTCAAATATGATTCTGATGAAGAGGATGAATATTTTCAAGAAGATGGAGACCTAAGTATGGGTATGACCCAATTTGAGACCGCTGGTCAGTTCTTCACAATAACCAACTTCTCTAATTTAGTTGACATCCCCTCATCTACTTTTGAATCTACCATGATGGATTTTAATGAGACCTTGCAAGATGCACTTGCAGAACAAGTTTCAATAGATTTACCCGTTAATACTATCACCACCACAACAATTCCCCCGCTGGTGAGTGTTGAAGTTACATTCATGACACCCTGCTCTCTTCCATCTATAACTAAAGAGGTAGCAGCAGCAAATGTTCCACTAGATGCCTCAATATCAGCACCCTCAGTAACACTCACAACTACTCCAAGTTCCAGTCAGCCTGCTTCTGAAGCCTCAACTCCAAGTCAGCAAGGAGCTACCACCCCGTCAGCCAATCCAGAACTTCGTCCTTGGATGGAAGTAGTGGCTCCTAAGTGGAAAAAATAGGTAATATCCCCAGATGAGTTTGACTTTGAACTTTTTGTTCCTCCAAAACCTAAGGGAATCAAAAAACCGAAGACAGTATCTCGGGTAGTAGTAGATCTTGCTTCCAAGAGAAAATATGCTGAAGTTATGGTGCCGGCGTTAGACAAGGACAAAGGCAACATACAATCAGAAGATTATACCTGCAAGTTGTAGAGCTCAGGGTGGAAACACATGAGAGCGTGAAATTAGATTCTCAGACAGCCCTTAATTCTTTATTGAGAAGATTGGATCAAGAGAGAGATGAGAAAAATGTCTTGAAGCAGAAGTGTGAACAGCTGACCAACATCCTTCTAAAGGTAACACAATCTTCTCAAGAGGTTGAACCTATAGGGTCATCAATAGACACTGAAGCTCTCAAAAAGATTGAACAGGTAGGAGCTAAAGGCTGGGTCATGGACAAATGGATCTCACGGCTAATGTTATAAGGCTCTCATCTTCTGAGCTCAACAATGGAACTATTGTTTGATTATGAAGTGATCCAGAGTCGGATGCAAAGATTCAAAACCTCTTTATCACAGGAAATTGAGGAAGTTGTGAAAAGCACTACCTTGTGGAGCAAAATGGAGGATTTCAGGATAGATGTCCTAGTTGAGAACAAGGTAATTCCCACAAGGGAGAAGTACATTCAAATCTTGTCATTATTGTCTCATAAACAAGAGACAATGAAGTTAATGATTGCAGAGCTAGACCGGGAGAAGAAAGAAGGTGATGATGAGGTTGACCTTATTTTTTCTAAAGTTGGTGATCTCCCATGCTATTTATATGATAGTGATCAAAATCTCGTCATTGCTGAAGTCATCACATAGGAATTCCTTTCCTTGATGGACCAATGCACGGGACAAGATTTCTCACTTGATATCTTTGATAAATTGTTAGAAATTCAGGTCAGCTTTGAAGTCCTCACATCCATGTTGAAGGATGTTAAAAAGAAATAGGTGAAGATTCAAGATGCTATGTCCCACGTCCAGATCATCAAAATTTCTACCTTGATGCCGAATGAAGCAAAGGTCAAAGGCATCCTTGCTAAATTCAAAGTTTTCCAGAAATCCAATGAAGAAGAGAATCAAGAATGAAGTACCCTCTTTTGGCACTCTTTCTTCATGTAGCTGCACCAATATATGTTGTAAACTTTTGTGCAGCTGCACATTTTCTTTATGTAGTAGTTGTAGTAAAATGGGACTGTGCGGTTGAATAAGTCAACTGTGCCCACCTTTTTCTCAATTTCTTTTCCTATATAAGGAGGACCTTTTTGTAAATATTTATATCTTTTTCATGCTTAGCGAAACTTTGCTGGATTTTTATCCCAATTAAGACTTTGGGCTTTTGTGGTGAGAATTCAATCAAACAAATAAAGGAAACAGTTTTGTTGATTGCAAACTTTGTGTTGTATCAATAAATTTATTTATACTATTTAAAGTTCCTATGTTCATTGAATACATATTATCTTTACTTATTCGATCTTTAAGATATTTCTACATGGTTAAAGAGCTCTCAAATATTGCCAATAGACTTTGTGCTCTTAGCATACTTGAGAAATTTGCTGATAAAGGAAGTAACTTGTAGTAAGCTTTGTATTGCTGCGGTTATTAGTAGTTTAATGGATTAGAAATCTATAATTGAAGACTTTGTGCTTTAAGCTAAGTTTCTAATTTTTTGATTTGTAACGATTAGTGTGAATTAGTGTTACCGTAAAGGAGACTTTGTGCTACTTAAAAGTAACTCTTTGTGTAGTTTGTTAGATTAATAGTTCTTTTCTTTGAATATTTGAAGAGATAGAGAAATTGTAACTAGGTGAAGGGAGAATACATAAACTCTGAAAAAAGAGAGTTATATGCCCAACGCCAACCCACCAATTTAATTTCTTATTAATTAGAGGAGATATTTCATAGGGAACCTCCCCTTGATGAGAGGAGAGATTAATTTCTTAGCATAGGGTTGTGTGAATTCTATGTTTTGTCATTAGTATGCTAGTGACAAAATATT
This sequence comes from Cryptomeria japonica, assembly GCF_030272615.1. Taxonomy (NCBI): domain Eukaryota; kingdom Viridiplantae; phylum Streptophyta; class Pinopsida; order Cupressales; family Cupressaceae; genus Cryptomeria; species Cryptomeria japonica. The sequence goes on from NC_081409.1 coordinate 800,936,756, forward strand.
CACCCAACAAAGCTATGGAAGAAGAATTAGATCTATAGACACCTAAAATTGTCCAGTCGAATTAAATAAATATTTTATTTATTTAATTATTTAAGCCTAATTCTTCTATTAATTAAATAAATCCTTATTTATTTAATTAATTCATTTATCCTCTTCTAGCCTTATTTCTCATTTAAATAAATACATTTATTTATTTAAATTATCCTTTTCCTAAATTAAATAAATATTTTTATTTATTTAATTAATCCCACTTCTTCTATTAATTAAATAAATCTTTATTTATTTAATTAATTCATTAGCCTTTTCTACACATGACACATGTCATTCATCTCTTAACTCATACACTACCTACCCCTTCCATTATTTTACTATTTCTTATACCTACCCTCTAATCCTAGCCGACCTCCTTTTACACCTCTCAATCTCATCCCTCCATTTCAGCCCCGCTAACTTCAAAGACATTAACGGCCTTCCCCTTGTTCATCACCAACTCATTGACTGGGATAATGAAGGACCTCCACAGTTGGATACATTCCAAAACGATGAAGCTTTTATTGATTATCTAGGCATACGAAACGATCTTCCCCCTGGAGACCATAAAGCGAGATACACCATATAACTCAATAGCGTGGCATATTTTGGTGAGGGTGTCGGACCTTCCAGTCGCAAAAATGTGAAAATAAGAACAAATCAAGGGTCTTATGGCGAAAACCACATTGTGGCGCTATCTGACCCCAAAAAAGTAAAAAGAAAGGACATATCTGAGGGTGAAAACCTCTCTGAGGCGCCCAAAGATGGAAGGCTCGACATTCTCCCAGCATCATATGAGGAAAAATCATCCATGTTGGTAGAGGAGACTATCAAAACAAACATCGGTACAGAAGAGGTTCCACACAACATATTCCTAGCTCAATCATTAATAGAGTCCGAAAGATCAAAATTCATAAGCTTCTTCAAAGAACGACAAATCAACTTTGCATGGTCATACGCTGATATGCCTGGACTGGATCTGGATTTGGTAATGCATCATTTGATAGTCAAACCAGGGGCAAAGCCAGTGAAACAAAAATTAAGGAAAATGCATCCACAAGTGGCATTACTAGTCAAAGCAGAGCTTGAGAAATTACTCGATGTCGGATTCATACGCCCAATTGATTACCCCGAATGGATCTCCAATTTGGTACCTGTCAGCAAACCAGATCACAGCATTAGAATTTGCACAGATTTCAGAGACATCAACAAAGCTTGTCCAAAGGATGACTTCCCATTACCAAACATTGACTTGATTGTTGATCTCACAGCAGGTCATGAAATGCTATCATTAATGGATGGATTCTTTGGCTATAATCAGATAAGAATTGCACCTGAGGATCAACATAAAACATCATTCACTTGTCCGTGGGGAACTTTCTGTTGGAATGTCATGCCCTTTGGGTTGAAAAATGCAGGTGCTACATATCAAAGAGCTATGACTACTATTTTTCATGATCTCATGCATGTAACTGTGGAAGATTATGTTGATGATCTCTTGGGTAAATCAATAGATAGAGATACACATTTGGACATACTTTCAGTCGTCTTTGATCGATTGGAAAAGTACAAGGTAAGATTAAACCCCAAGAAATGTGTCTTTGGAGTAACCTCCGGGAAACTCCTAGGATTCATTGTATCCAAGAGAGGAATTGAAGAGGATCCAGCAAAGTCAAAGCTATCTTGGAAATGCAACCACCAAGAAATATCAGTCAACTTCGATCCTTACAAGGCAGACTCCAGTCCATCCAAAGATTCATAGCACAACTGGCGGATAAGTGCAATCCTTTTCAACACCTGCTACATAAAAACATCAAATTCAAATGGGATGATAACTGTCAACAGGCTTTCTAGACACTCAAAGATTATCTTCTAAATCCGCCAGTTCTGATGCCACCAGTTCCAGATCAACCACTGTTATTATACATTTCAGCTACTCCAACAGCACTGGGGGTACTCTTAGTGCAACAAATTGATGACGGCAAGGAAAAAATAGTATACTATATCAGTCGCACATTGGTGGGATATGAGCTAAACTACACACCAATCGAGCGTGCATGTCTCGCTGTGGTCTTTGCTTCACAAAAATTATGACATTATATGCTCACTCACAAGACTAAGTTGATTGCAAGAATTGATCCATTAAAATACCTTCTCAACAAAGCTACACTTACTGGGCGACTGGCCAAGTGGGTAATGATCCTGAGTGAATTTGACATTGAGTATGTGGACAGAAAAGCAATAAAAGGACAAGCCATCGCAGATCAATTAGCAAATGCTCCCATGATAGATGATGTTCCTTTAAATTCATAATTTCCAGATGAATCCATTTTAACAGTGTCACATGCAAAGCCATGGCAACTGTACTTCGATGGCTCATACACACAACATGGGGTAGGAGCTGGTATTCTCTTTATAACTCCTCAAGGTGATTCTATACCAAAATCATATCGCTTATCATTTCCTTGCACTAACAATATAGCGGAATATGAGGCATTAACAACAGGATTACGAATTGCAGTTCAATGGAAGATCCAGGAACTTCGTGTTTTTGGAGACTCCCAACTTGTTATCCGTCAAGCAACTGATGATTACCAAACAAAAGATGAAAAATTACTGCCATATAAACAAATGGTGGATAGTCTGAAACAACACTTTACAAAGATAGACTTTGAGCAGATACCAAGAGAGCAGAATCGCGCCGCAGATGCCATGGCTACAATTGCTTCACTAATTGATCTACCTCAAAATGAAACCTGCTATGAGTTCCTGGTAGACAACCTGTTGGTTCCTTCATATGAGATAATGCGTACTAAGATGATATGCGTTGTTGGTCCTGAATCCTAGTTATATGGCTCCATCTTCACATACGTATGAGACAATACTTTACCTCCTGATCTATCAAACAACCAACACTGCACTTTCATTCACCAATCCTCTCGATATGTCATTCTAGCTGATATCCTATACCGACGAGGTCTAGATGGCACTCTTCTTAGATGTCTAGAAAGCGACGAAGCTTAGATTGCGTTACGTGAAGTGCATGAAGGGATATGTGGTCCACATGCTAGTGGTCCTACCTTGGCCAAGAAACTCATTAGGACTGGATATTACTAGCCCAATATGGAAAAAGACTCATATCAGTTTGTCAAGAAGTGTAAGCAATGTCAAATTCATGGAGACCTCATACATGTGCCAGCACAAGAACTACAACCACTTGCGTCTCCTTGGCCCTTTTGTCAGTGGGGACTCGATCTCGTAGGCAAGATTCACCCTCCTTCTTCCAATGGTCATAAATTCATTATCACTGCCACAAAGTATTTTACAAAATGGATTGAAGCTGTGCCTCTCACACAAGTCACTGGAAAACAAATTGCTACTTTCATCCTTAACTATATCATTTGCCGATATGGTATTCCTAAGTCCATTGTTACTGATAACGGGCGTCCCTTCAAAAATCAGGATGTTCGTGAACTCTGTAACCGCTTCCATATTTTCCATCGTTTCTCCACACCATATTACCCCCAAGGTAATGGCCAAGCTAAGGCGTCTAATAAAACAATCCTTAAAATCCTCAAGAAGACAGTCGACGACGCTGGCCGTAACTGGCATATCCAACTTAATCCTGCACTTTGGGCCTATCGCACAAGTGTCCGAACACCTACAGGAGCTACACCATATTCACTTGTCTACGGCGCTGAAGCCATCTTGCCTATTGAGGTCGAGTTACCCTCTTTACGGGTCTCTTTGCAAAACATCATCACTGATGAAGACTACAGGGTCTCTCGCTTACAAGAACTAGAACTGTTGGATGAACGGAGACAAATTGCTTTTAATCATCTCAAGGCTTACCAACAACGAATGAGTCGCAGCTACAATCACAAAGTCAAGCCTCACACATTTGAGGTAGGTGACTTGGTTCTCAGAGAAAACCCCAAGAAATAGCAAGACAGAGAGAAGAAGGGTAAGTTTGAACCAAACTGGCTTGGTCCTTACATTATTACAGCAGTATATGGCTCTGGGGCATATCAGCTCTCTACTACAGAAGGTGAACCTTTGGAGGATCCTATCAACAACATGCACCTTCGTAGGTTCTACACATAGCTTGTCGGAATATCCTAATTCAAAAATACAAAAAAATTATAAAACAAAAAAATCGTTACTTGGTGAAAACCTGGCAAACAGGCGCCTTGTGACACAAAAAAACATTGAAAAAAATTGAAAAAGTAAAGAGAAATAATTTCGTCCAATGGTGAAAACCACTTCGGTGGCACCCTGGGCAAGTACCATGGTGAAAACTGGGTCACCAGCGCCATGTGTAGAGACTTTGCTCCTCCCTCCTTTAGGATTCTCTTTCATCATTTCACTTTGCACACACTCACAACCTATTCACTCACAATAAACTTACCCATTCCCATCATGGCTTGTTATTGATCTACCCAAGATTGGTTAGCCATTCACAATAAACCTCCCTTTTCACTCCTTTTCCATCCATAATAAATCAGATCCTATCTGTGGTTGAGGCAAATCCTACGTCTAGTAATGGGTGTGGAACTGAGAACATCACATGTTTCAAGGAGTACAGTTTCTTCCAGCTTTCTCCAGTCTATTCGCGCACAATCCGCAATAAAGCAACATCTGCATCGCCAGATCCGCAATAAAGCTTCATTTTCTCTGCAATAAAGTATCAGCTTCATGGATTCAGTCAGTTTCAGATGAGATACAACAGCAACAATGGGCTTCAACAAATCAAATCTTTCAACAGACTCAAACAACATTATGGTTCAGTGCTATCTATCCTTTTTGTGAAAGTAAACATTGTGACCACAATCAAATAAGACTTATACAAGTGACAAGAGACACTAAACTTGAGGACTACAGTGGATGTTGGTGTCGAGTCTTGGTTTTCTTTTGATTTCATCTTTTTTTGGTGACATGTCTTTTAGCTTTTCCGGGATGTCTTTGACTAGAGATTCTATCTCCAAGATGTCTTTGACTAGAAAGGCGAGGATGGGGTATCATCACCTATTTGTGTTTGCTGTCTGTGGATTGTCTCTTAGTAATGCTATGACTTGTCCAAGGATATGAGGACATTGTGAGTCTAGTGTGAACTAGGGCATTCCTTGTTTGTGACTGTCTTATCTCCATGCAAATAGGTACAATGACTTTCTGGGTCGAACACATGCCTCGATTGTCATAACCTACTTGCCATAATAAAGCTCAATGATGATAACGCACAAGAAGCTCTTTCACTTTCATATCTTCCGTCTTTCATCCCCCCTTTCTTGATTGACTTCCATCGTCCTTCTCGAGTCCATGTAGCTTGCTATCACATGACTGAGTATAATGACACACCAAAAACATTTGCATTTCATGTAGTTGCACCTGCATTACCACATATAAGCATTTCATACATACATATAGATATCACAATTGCATCACATCCAGCACACAACACCTGTTAGCACAATTTACATTTGCATTATCATATTCATCTGCATTACATACATTCACATTTGCATTAGCATAACATATAGAATCATAAAAGAACAAAAATATTGCATTGCATCATGTAAATATTTGTATCCATATCGTAAGCATCACATAAGAACATCTCATCACATAGGTACACATGCATATAGCTGCCGCACAAATGAATCATATCTCATATATATAATAAAAAATGTCATGATACAATGATGTCAAAAAATCATATGGCTACAATCACCCACAGGTGTCTATAATACAAAAAATGGTACAGGGGAGCCCTCTATGGCTATGATGAACTCCCTCCCTCGGAGCCACCTGGCCTCGATGGAATCTGAGCCCTAGAAGGACCCACTCCAAGATCACCCTACTTGTCTGGTGGTGGTGGAGGACCCATGACCCCACCACTCGATGCCTGTCTCCTCCGGCTCCCTCCCGTAGCTGTCGCTGTCCGCGATGGTCTATGGAAGCTCCTCGCCTGCTGATCTGCTGGCACAACACCATAATACAGGTCCCTCCAGTAGGCAATCTCCTCTCCGACTCGCAGGACATATGCGTAGCCTGCTCCTGTGTCCTCCGCCGCCTGCCTCCCTGCCCTCAGCGTTGTCTCAGCCTCTATGTAGTGCTGGATAGCCTGATCCCGCTCTCGCTCAGTATCCCTAAGCCTGGTCCTGAGCTGATCCCTCTCCCTCTCCAGATCCTAAATCTCATCTGCCTGGCCCTGGCAGATCTCCCTCAGATCCAGCAGCTCAGCCTCCACTGGGTCACCCCCCTCTACCTCTGCCTCTGCCTCTGCCCGTGGCTCTCCCTTTGCGGGTGCTTGCCCCTGTACCTGTCCCTATACTTGTACTGGTGCCTGAATGGGTACCTGTCTCGGTACATGCCTAGGTCACTGTACCTGTCTCTGTCCCGGTGCCTGTACTGGCACCTGTCCCTGCACCTGTCCCTATCTCTGTCCCTGTGCTCTAGGACCCTGTGCTTCTGGTACCTGCAGGGGCACTCCACCGCGACCCCTCACCACCTGGGCCTGTCCCTCCTGTCCACCCTCTCTTGGAGGTGCCACCCTCCTCTCCCCAACTACTCCCCTCCGCCATCATCGGCCTCTACCCCCATCACCCCCACCATCATCATCATCATCTCCTCCTCCATCTCCATCCAGTAGCTCTCCTGGATCTGTCAGTCGAGGGAATGGATGCTCGACCCAATACACTATATACTCTGCATCCATCCTGACGTCCTCAAACTCAGGCCACATGTCCCAAGGAAGGGGTATCATCTCTGCCAGCTATGTGACTGCCTGATCATATGACAACAACGGCCCAAACTGCGCCTGATCCCTAACTGTACGGGCATACATACCCGAGCCTCGTGGCATCCGCTGGATTCAGCCAAACTGTCGGCCAACCCTGTCCACCAGCTGTCTCTCTAATATATAGGGCGTCCGCCCAATCAAATATCTGCTCTTGAAGGTGTAAGGCAACTCCACTGCGTCATCCTCCCACTCCTCACATCCCAGATACGACCTCCAGATGACGACATCAATGTCATCTATCATTCGCCGCCAATACTCTAACTTGCCAATCTGAGGCTGTGACGTGATCATGTCGTACAGATGAACAAAACTCCATCCATGACCCCTACTTCTGAAATGTATCGGCCGCGTGATAGGTAGATGCTCATATGCCCAAACCTGCAATAGTGTCACTCCACAACCCAGTCCTACTGATCCATGGTAGACAAACTGGTGAAGCTCATAATATAGGTGGGCCAAAACACATGGACCCCACGCATATCTGGTGTGCTGCATCACCAATGTCTCCAATGCTCCACCCTAGCCCACTGCTAACCCCCGTGTCGCTCTGTCCAGACACAGGAACCCACTGATAGCTCCTCCAATCACAGCTGGCAAAGCTAACCCTGTCGCAGTCATGGTATCCCATGCCACATGTCCTGCTCTCATCTCTAGTCCGAGATCCTGGAACACCCGTCTCAATGCCTCCCTGTCTCTGTCACGATCATATGGAATCAGCTCTCCATCAATCAGTATCCGCAGAATCCGGTAGACATCCTCGAGGGTGACTGTCATCTCACCCATCGGCAAATGAAATGTGCATGTCTCTGAATGCCATCTCTCAGCCAGCGCAGTCAGCAAACCCATGTTTGCCCGAAACTCAGGCACATACAATACGTGTCTCAAACCTATCTCCTCGATGGCAGCTCTATCCTGAAAAGACAACTCCGGTCACAACCTCTGTGTGGACGGGAATCTCTCCCGTGACTCTAGCATAGGCAAATACTCCTGCAGTCAAACAAATCAATCATGTCAGTCATGGTGGCATTCCCTGTTCATCACAAAATGCTACTCGCTATCTAAATGCATATGGTTATCTATTCTAGTGACACTCACTGTTCATCACAAAGTGTTTCTATCTATCCTAGTAGTGCTCCCTGTTCATCACAAAGTACTACGTGTGTGACATTCCCTGTTCATCACAAAGTGTTACTCACATTTTGCACTCCCTGTTCATCACAAAGTGCTGCTCATACTTTGGGTACTCCCTGTTCATCACAAAGTACTCTATCTTGGTACTCACTGCTCATCACAAAGTGCCTTGATCTATCCTAGTCTTCCTAAAGGACCTTCTTGAGTGTATCCCCTCAGTAGCTTATCCAATCGATAGCATATGTTCATCACAGAATTGCCGATTTGACCTAGAAGATGCAAATTCATACTTTTCAAACGCAAACGCACTTACATGACATAAATGAGCATTTATTACATTACCTAGCATGCATTAATGACATAATTGAATGCGTCACAGTACGAGGAGGTTTGGTGGTACTTACCGACTCTCCTGCCTCTGCTGGCCTCTGAAATCGGTGAACACGGTCGAATCTGTGTACGAAAGCCATCGCTGCTGATTGCTGCTGCTCTTTTTCTTGCTCTGCACTGTGATCTCGTGAAGGTGTAGATGACAATGAGGATGTCTTTTGCCAGTGGTCTATCTTATAGCCTACCCTAGCCCTCGCCTTCATTTCCCGAGTCAGTCTTCCTCATCCCATGACTTTGTCACTTTATCCGACCATTCCATTCTAGCCTTTCTTTCTTATTGAGAGATTGTCTCCAATCTTTCCAGACTTTTTCATCCAATCTCTCGAGGGGGCATATCATTCCCATTCTGGGGCAACTCTGTATCAGTTCATCTTATCTTCTTTGAAACAACGTGACAAGCCGCATTGTCTCAAAGAGGGGCAAAATGTAGACACCTAAAATTGTCCAGTCGAATTAAATAAATATTTTATTTATTTAATTATTTAAGCCTAATTCTTCTATTAATTAAATAATTCCTTATTTATTTAATTAATTCATTTATCCTCTTCTATCCTTATTTCTCATTTAAATAAATACATTTATTTATTTAAATTATCCTTTTCCTAAATTAAATAAATATTTTTATTTATTTAATTAATCCCACTTAGTCTATTAATTAAATAAATCTTTATTTATTTAATTAATTCATTAGCCTTTTCTACACATGACACATGTCATTTATCTCTTAACTCATACACTACCTACCCCTTCCATTATTTTACTATTTCTTATACCTACCCTCTAATCCTAGCCGACCTCCTTTTACACCTCTCAATCTCATCCCTCCATTTCATATAGTGTCTTCTATTTAAGGAGATGCCTTCTTCATTATCAAACCCTAATCGACAATTTGGAGGACTTGACTACACTACGATCCTACTTGCAACCACATTCCGTTCTTTGTTGAGCTCTTGTGCATATAAAATCTGAGAGCAAATATATCAAGCAAGATCAATGGAGATAGGAAGAATGGAGATCAAAACCCTATTGGACATGTGATGGTATAATCTTTGTGATTTCATGTGATTTGCATTGTCTTAGGTAATCTTCATATGTTATGGTGGATCTTTGTTGATTGTTAGGCTAGGGTTTTGTGGTTGAATTCATTTAGCCTTTCAATATTGTTATTATTGTTATCCATTTTCACCATACACAAGATCAGATTGAGAAAAATAACACATGGACTTTGGTTCCTCGGCCAAAAAATAAGAATGTTATTGGAACTAAATGGGTTTTCAAAAATAAATTGATTGAGGATTGTCAAGTTATATGGAATAAGGCTAGATTTGTATGTAAAGGATATTCTCAAAAGGAAGGAATTGATTATGGAGATACTTTTGCACCTGTAGCTAGGATTGAAGCTGTAAGATTATTTCCTACCTATGTTGCTTATAAAAACTACAAGGTTTATTAGATGGATGTTAAATGTGCATTTTTGAGTGGGGATCTTGATGAGGAAGTTTATATTGAGCAACTTGATGGTTTTTCATTATGAGATGATACAAACATGGTTTGCAGGTTAAGGAAAGCTTTATATGGATTGAAACAAGCACCAAGAGCTTGGTATGCAAGGTTGGATAAATATCTTTTGAAGATTGGTTTTACTAAGGGCAATGTTGACATTAATTTATATTATAAGATCACTGATGATGATATACTAATTATTGAAGTATTTGTTGATGACATTATTTTTGGAGGTGAAGATAAGTTATGCATAGAATTTTCTAAGAATATGGAGAAAGAGTTTTAGATGTCTATGATTGGTGAGATGAAATTTTTCTTAGGTTTGTAGATTACTCAGACTGACAAAAGTATTTTTATCTATCAAACTAAGTATGCTAAGGAATTGTTGAAGAAATTTGGTATGGAAGATTCTAAACCGGTAAGTACTCCTATGGTTACAAGTGAGAAATTGATAAGAAAAGATGTTTGTGCATCGGTAAATCCTACAAGGTAAAAATATATGATTGGAGGTCTGTTTTATTTGACTCAGACTAGGCCTAACATTATGCATGTTGTTTGTATTGTTTCAAGATTTCAGAGTGATCCTAGAGAAAATCATGAGAGTGCGGTGAAAAGTATTTTTAGATACTTGCAAGGTACATTAGAATATGGTTTATGGTACCCTAAGGATGATAATTTTACTTTATGTGAATATAAAAATAGTTATTGGGTTGGAGATGTTGATGACTACAAAAGTATGCTTTCATGGATCAATAAGAAAGAGTCATGTACTTCTTTATCTACTGATGAAGCTGAGTATATTGTTGTTGCTACTAATTGTACACAAGTTTTTTGAATGAATCAAATGTTGAAGGATATAAAGGTGGATTGTGATACACCAATAGTTATTCACTATGATAACTCTACTACTATTGATATATCCAAGAATCCGGTATTTCATTCTAAGACAAAGCACATTTCTATCAAGTACAACTTTTTCAAGGAAAAGGTGGAGGAAAATGAAGTTAGATTGCTTTATGTGCACACTAAAGAGCAGATTGCAGATATTTTCACTAAACCTTTGCCCAAGGAATCATTTGAGTACTTGAGAGATAGATTGGGAGTTTCTTCCCCTCTGGTAGAGACTTGATTGATGTGGTTTGACATCCATCCAACATGCATTATCAGAGATACTATTCATTCTGACACTGATGTGGGTATGCTACTCCTTAGAGGGAGTAGTCAGCTTTGTGTTTCAGTGGCATGTTTTTGCATTCATATTGTTGTCATATTTCTGGCATTGATGTCAAAGGGGGAGAGATATTGATGCGAAAAAGAAAAAGAAAAGGGGAGAGATATTGATAGGGGGAGAGATTCATACCTTTACCAAGATATTATTCACTGGGGGATTTTGGTCTTTGATTTAGAACTTCATAGCTACATCTGTATGTGAGAGATTGTTGGTTGTCTTCCATTGGGGAAGTTTTGTTTGTCATTTCTTGGTACTTAGATGTTTTTCACAGCTAGTGTTGCCATCAATGCCAAATGGGGAGATTGTTGGCCATTTGGTGGAATTGATTACATGTTGCATTAATGTTTTGTCATTGATGCCAACACTAGTTGTTTGTATGCTTTACTGACACCGTTCTGGTCCCGTTAGGTTGAGTGGTTTCTGATTGATTTGGATCCGGCATGATCCGGTATGATTTGGTTATGGAATTGGCCTATTCATGACACTCATTCTCATATTTAGTAAGTTGGTTTTGGTGTGGTGATCGAATGCTATCCCATTTTCTTAGAAGCTTGGTTTTTGGTTCTAATGAGGGTTTCACTAACAGAGCTTTTGATGAAGATCTTTGATGAATTGCATAAATGGTGTTGGTGTAGTTTTCTAGTGGAGTTTCAAGATGTTGTTGATGATCATGTTCAAGACTTGGCGGATGGAGATCATTGCTATAGCATGTGGAACTACACTAGGTCCCAGTTGACCTAGGTTATGGACCGACTTTAATGTAATGTGTGGATTGAACCTCTCGATGTGTTTCTAGGATGTCTTATATTATTTGTTTGGTCTAAGGCCGACATGGTTTGTAATTATATAATTGGTTTATTGTCTTGTGGCCGACCTAATTGTTTATGATCGAGGGTTTGTATATATATATGTAAGATCTCATTGTAGATCAAGATAGGTATAAGGTCAAGGAATGGATATAGATATGTAATGTGCGAATAATATAATATCATTCAGGAAGAGGATTTGGTCGATCATTGGAGATTGAATTGGGTTTATGTAAGAGGATTTAGTCCTCTGGTATTGAGCTTAACCAGAACTGTACTCAGGCATAGGAGATGCTATCTTTTGCAGTTCAACACTTCTCCAAATTGTAGTCTGGATTTCTATGTATTCAGTGAGGCTCCTTTTGTGATGAGCAGTGTTCTCTAGGCTGATGGCCTTCCTGCAAGTGTAGGCCCCTCAATTCTAATTTACATACTTACTGCAGAAGCATTATCTAACTGTGGGTAGGATTCCCATCGTGGTTTTTCCATTTATTGGGTTTTGGTGTCATGTGGATGGTATTTATTCTATGATTAGTGTTTATGCTTAATTGGTTTAACTGCTATTCCAATATTAATGTTTTGGGTTCCAGTATTAAATTTTTAATTGCTAATGGTTCTGGTAATATGTGACAACCGATTCATGCCCCCTCTTAGTTGTCTTCCAGTTATTTGAACTATCTAACAATATCCTTGTGATGCAAAAATCCTTTTTTCTAAAGGTTGGAAAGCCTCTTAATTGATTTTATCATTTGCCATGCCGAACAAAATCCTTACTATGAACCATAGAAGTAGAAGCTTTGATTTGAGTTAGTTGCCATACATTGGCAATATCATAGTGCAAGGGTGGGAACAACCCGCTCCCAAGATAGCTACTCAATTGAGGAATAATTCTCGTTGGGTTAATTTTTGGAAAAAAGGCAAAAAAATGGGTGCCCTCTAGGGGTTGACAAGGTTGTTTGAGCTGACGGAGTATCGAGACTAGTGGGCTATGATATTATCAATGACCCTTGAATAAAGAGTCTACTTGGTGTGTCTTATTTGTATCCAAACTAGTGAAAACATCAGGGATTTGAACACATCCTCAAAAGAACACACACTAAATGTTTCGCATATGTATTCTTGTCACAAATGATCAAACATCTTGCAAAGTATCAATCAACAAATTAAAAAAAAAAATCAGTTCAAAGAAGGATAAATCATAAGTGGAGAATTTTTCAAATACTACAAAGCATCTTTTGAGGTGGTTATCAACTTTAAAAATTACATTTAGGCAAGACTTTCATCCAACAAGATTAGGGGAGTATCAAACCAAGTGATCAAGAGTTTATCATCCAACTATCTCAACGACAATAATACCTAGCTAGGTATTCAAGTTAGTCAAATCAAGTTTCTATATCGAGAGACTTTATCCATATAATTTGATGTACTTTGTTAAAGGGGCCTATCAAACAAACCCTCTATTCTACTTAGTGATATTGGGTATCCAAAATGAAGTATACATCAAGTCAACAACATCAACCTATCCAAATTGAAACTTTGATCACTCATCTGACCATCTCTTGTCACTTGAAAAAGAAAAAGCTTATTCAAAATTAGTGAGTCCTAGCCTAAATCAAGATCAAGATATCATGGCTCTCCAATCTAATCCCATTTTTTATCAAGATCCTACCTATCAATAATCTTATGATGATCCCCTAATATTTTGGTATTCCATCCATGATGATCCCCTTTTATCTCAAGAGCAAAGTGCCATTAAACATCCACCTCCCAAGAAAGACAATGATATCCCTTCCATCTCCTTCACTAATATAATTAAAAATCATGAGAAAATCACAAACTCAAATGATCCTACTCCAAGTCAAGATCAAGATCAAGGAATCCTTTCATCCTCCAAATCCATTCTAGGTCCTTTTGTTCCAAAGTCAAACTCTTCATCCTCCAAATCCATTTTAGGTATTTTCATTTCAAAGTCAAACTCTTCATCCTCCAAATCCATTTTAGGTATTTTCATTTCAAAGTCAAACTCTTCATCCTCCAAATCCATTTTAGGTCTTTTAGTTCCAAAGTCAAACTCTTTATCCTCCAAATCCATTTTAGGTTAGGCTTTCATTCCAAAGTCAACCTCTCCATCCCTTCCATCCGTCTTGGGTCCTTACTTCCCTCCATCCACCATTCCATCACCTCAAATGATCCATAAGAAAGATAAAAAAAGACACACATCTTTGAACTTATTTCAAACATCTATCTAAACTTCTTTTCAAAACTATTCTTCCATCATTTCCTTTATCTATTTTGGGTTCTTATGTCCCAGAATTCAATTTTCCTCCATCTCTTCATCACTTCTCAAGTTGTGTACTAACACCATATTGAATACATTTTCATATATCCTCACACAAATTTGCAAACATTCTATCTATTATCTAACACCTCTTTTCTATCCTTCCATCCCTTTCATTCAATCCTTTGCATAAATTCATCATCTGTGAAATAGGCATTTGTGTGTTTTTGTGACATGCTTTCCCATTCTCGAATCTCATGCTTAGTCTATTTCCTAGATATCTATTCATGATACACTTCAGGATCCGAGGTTGTTCCTCTTTAAAAGTATCTTTTGGTTGGGATACACACTCAATCCAGAAAAGAACCACTTATCATATCTTGGTACCGACATCTTTTGATTACTATATCTCATACACTTAATCAATTTCTCTAAATCATTGTGATCTCTTAGTTGAAGACATGGCTAGTGAAAAAACTAAAACCTTGCTTCAACGCCACTGTAATTTTCAGACCCATATAAGTTTCATTACTTACAAGCCAATGCGATCAAAATAAAAAAATAAAAAGACAATATCAAAAGATCCAAAGCATGACCAGGAAAAGAAATATCCAGAAAAGGAAAAAATATGAAATATCAAAAGCTTGTCTATGGGAATATGCGACTAACTCCATCGGGGCTATGGATGCCTGGCTAATAATGGAGCAATATTTGTGATATTATAGCAATAACCTCATTGGAGCTATGGACACTTGCTGGTAGTGAGGCTATCCAGGATGCTTTTGAAGTCAGGGTAACTCATGTAGCTAGCCACGTTGGATTATCAAGATTATAATGATCATATGAGCCATAATGAACCCAATTGCACACACATGGGTAATCAAAGGCTAAGTAACTTGATGCAGTTTGGGATTCTTCTTCCCTTTTGAGTCTATTTCCTAGTTGCTAGATATGTTTGGTCAAATTTTTTGGAGGTTCTAAGTGTGGGTTGGGTCTCTATCTTTGAAAAGTTCAAGAACACTTATTTAGATGGCGCTAAATACTGTGACAATCTTACATATCACCTCTTTACAAATGGAGACTTCTATACTTGGGGTCAAAGTTTCATTCACTCTATTTTTCATACCAAATCTCCCTTTATCCTTCCTCTAGTATCCATTACCCTATCTAAATTCATCCAGTTCTATCTACGATCTTGTTTCATGCTAATCTATACCATCTATCCTAACTATTCATTTCTTCCATCATCTGTCACTATTAATGATATGGTTTCTCCTATCCATATCCTATCTTCATCCATATCCCCTTTTCCATCCTTGATCTTGATCAAAACTAAGGACAAAAACATTAGCTCTTGACATGTCTCCTCATAAGCTACTTTTGTCTTTCTCCTATCCATTGCCACCGCAAGGGTCCAGTCATCTATTCATCCATTCCTTGTCTTACTATACATTGGGGAAATCAAATACATCTTTCTTCTAATCCAAAAATCTCAAAAAATAAAAAATTTCTCAAAAACTAAAAAAAAATTAAAAAAATCAAAAGAACAAAATTGAAAATAAAAGCATGAGCGCATGACCCATCCATCAAATCAACAATAGGAAAATTCTTGAAGTCTGCAATCAAATTGGTCACATGTCTTGTTAATCAATTCATCACTCAAAATATATCAACATCAACATGTCTTATATAGGGATAGGTATACTCAAAACCAGATAGATCGGTCTTATACGAGGTACTCACTCTTTGAAACTAGACATTCTTATCAATCATCGAATAAATCAAAACAATGACATAGATCAGTATGACTGTTGGATTTTGTTCTGGTTAGTCTTATCTTTATCAAATGATGGTAGGACATGTTTCATCTCTCAAAAATCACAAAAGTAGAAAATCCCTACAAAGTATAAAAAAATAAAAAATAAAAAATGAAAAAAATGCAATAAATTTAGATAGTGAAAACCTAGTAAATAGACACTATGTAAAATTGAGTTCTTCCATCTATGAGATTGCTTCATGCACCTATCCACTCCATCCTATTTTCATCTATCAGTGCCATCTATCTTAGCTTATCCATTTCATCTTTCACATTCATTGCTCTGAACCATTTAGCAGGAAATATGCAGCTTATCAATAGTTATCAATTTTTGACATACTGAGTGTAGTCATTGTCCTAGATTTTATTAATCATATATGCATTATATCCCTCCATGGTTTGGATTTTGATCATTTTTCCTACATCCGTAATAAATTTTTGTTTCCATTGGCAGAAAAATCCTAATTCCTTTTGCTAAGATGATCTTTTAAATCTTTGAAAATCCAAAATATTCAGAAAACTTAGAAAAAAAACAAAACACCTAGGGTTTTGAAACAGATAACGAGAAACAACGCAATGAAGATAAAGGCATTTTGTAACAACTGAATCATGAAACTCAGAATACAAGGAATAAACCAACAAGTAATGATAGATTATCAATGATCATTCATCAAGATGATTATATCAGTTAATGATCATGAGAACATGTGTATGACATACAAGATTCAGTGTTTATATCTTGATTTTATTGCTAATCATGTACTCTATGCGACTCAAGGATGTTCATGAATAGAGAAGCTATGATGAGGCATGATTATTTTATTTGTTTTCTATCTGTAGTTTATCTATTATTAAGGTATATACTTGTCTAAGGATATGATCGGCAAAAGATCAAGGAGGACGTTCCGAGTCATGCATGAAACAGGATAATCCTTGTCTATTCTGCAAGAAATACTCAGGTCAGCTTGATTCATCATATTAAGTTGCTTGTATAAACTCGCTATATCAAAATCCATGTAAGAAATACTCAAGTCAGCTTGAATTATTATGTCAAGATGCTTGTATTTTCTTACAACATTTTAAAGCTCAATGATGAAATCGAGCACTGTTATAAGACAACATATGAAGAATGGAAGTATCATTTTAGCTAAGATCATTTTTAGATTATCTCATTATTCATTTGCATTATAAGCATTCATTTTTAGTTGCATTATAAGAATTTCATTCTATTAGGGTGAACTCACAATAATGGTTCCCACTTTTTTGCCACTTTTGACACTAAGATGAACAATTTTAAAATAATCTTCAACTTCCAACAACTATAATTTTTAAACTATGAAGAATTTGGAGATGATGTAAATTAGTGATTTATAGTATTTTGTGTGTAGATTCTATATATAGTTTTTTCAAATTTTTTTGAAGGACCTTTTTTTAATTTTTCCATCTCCCTCGAAAAGTAGTTTTTTACAACAAACTACATTTTTTAAGAGTGATGTGCCTCCCGAAATGCATAACTTTTTTTCTATAAATGATAAAAATTCTATTATTTCAAATTTTGGTTTTTAACATCAATATTCAGGGCTTGCAGTTGGTTTGATTGTGGTATGTTCAATATTTTTCATTTTATTAAGTTTTGAAGTCCGACTAGTCATAATTCAGACATAGGTTTAAGTTTGAACACATAACTTGTTCTATATATATCAAAATTCAATTTTTATTTTTATTTATAAAGAAGACATCAATACCTGAGGCTTATATATTTTTCAAAATTTTTCAAAATTAGTTTCCTATTTTTTCCAATGCATTGAACAAACAAGTTCATGTTCAGTGAAAAACCTATCTTTGGTAAAATTAAAAAAACAAGTTCATAAAAACTCAATATGTAATAAAATTATAGTCACTCAAAAGCTTGCTTCGAGGAATACAATATTACATTTTGGGTTGTCAAGATCATTCCATTTGAGCCTTCAACCAGAGGTTTGAAGGCCAAAAATCTACAAAAAAATGTAGAAATCTTTAGAGAAGTGTTAAAAAAGGGGTTCGAACGAAGGGGGATTCGAGCGAACCCCATATTTTTAGGGGGGTTTGAATGAAGGGGGGTTCAATCGAACCCCACCGCTATAATTGAAAAATGACATAAACAAGCATTAAAGGTGCTTCGCTCGAACCCCAAAGAGCAGTCCATTCGAAGACCCCCACTTCGCTCGAACCCATTAAGAAATCAACGGTCATAAATAAGGATTGAGTATACTTGGACAAACAAAAACAATTTGCATTTGATTATTGTAGGTTCATTCATCTTTAGAATCATTTAAGCTATTATCATTCATTTCATTTAGTTGAATTCAATCATTGCATTAGTTTGTATTTCATTAAGTGCATTTCATTAATCATGTAGTATATCATCATTATTATTTGCATTAAGATCATTGTCATTTTAGTTCTTTTTATCCATTAAGGTCATTTAGTTGCATCTTTTCACTTAGATTCATTATAATCATAAGCATTACATATAAGCATCCACAAATTGCATGTAATGCCCCGCCAGGAAACCCCTAAGGGTTTAAGTTAAAAACACTCAATTAGAGTGCAAATTTTTTTTTTTTTTAAATAATAATTAAGAGCGTTAATACAAAGTTACAACTTTAAGATAGTTGAAGTTAACTCAATTCATAATTAGGCACGACATTAGAATACATTGGAGTTATCTGTCAACTTAGATATCATAGCGGAAGTCTCAAACAATCCTAAGAGGTTTCCTAACGCGATTACATAACCTTACACCTAACTCAACTTGCGTCAACAGATCCATTAATCTGGATATCTTAATTACGGGATAATGCATAGATCTTAATTACATATGTGTTCAAGGATATGACATCTTAAAATTTTAGGAGGCGTTCATTTACTTTAGAGGTTAGGAGGCCATCGAGGAGTTATTTATCCAATGCACTTAATTTCATAATTACATTATGAGGCCCCCAAAAGGGTTCATGTGTTTAATATGATGAAGTTCATTCCTTGGTTTTGTGGTATCCATTCACAATAGATTACATCCTTTAATGTTTTAAAAAAAATATGCCTAATGAGTTTCATTCATTTAAGGTTAAACTACGATTAATAAAACGAGGATTCCTTCATTTGATTTTAAAATATATATACCCACATTTGATATCTTTCTTAAATATTAAAAAGTATGGTTAATAAGAAGAGTTCGTTTCTTAGGGATTATCTACAACAATTAGAGTGAGATCCCTTCATTTGGTTTCATGCATAGCCAACTGATGAGTTGAAGTTCTTTTATGAAAGGTATAATGTGAGTAGTCATGGAATTCACTTGAAGTTTTAATAATGCAATAAATGGACTAACTTCATTAAGATGGATATGCATTGGAACAACGGAAAACATCCTTTAAATTAAAGTATCGTTAACTAGATGACATTCATCATTTCAAGATTAGAGTAATAAGATCATAATGACGTTCTTCTATTAGGATTAAAATACAATTATCTTATTGCATATCTTATTTTTGTTAGATGAAATTTAAAGGAAAGAGATACTTTTACTAAGATTTAATGTATAAACAACTAATCAATTATTTCCCATTCTAGTTCAATTTTAGCAAACATGAGGGATTCCTTTTTATAAGGATTAAAATATGGATATCTAATTGAGTTCACCCAATTATAAAGTTAATCCGATGAGGATTATTGATTATAATTACAACATAAATTACTAAGTATATTCATCCAATATACAACATGAGTTACCTAATTGAGTCCACACGATTATCGAATTTACTCTGGTGAGGATTATAGTTAAGGATAAAGCGTGAAATAACTTAACCAATCATCCAATGCAATGAAGCATAATTAACATGGCGTGAATTCATTCACTAAGGTAAAAAGATAGATGTTTATATGATGTTCAAACTTTTATTCTCAATCTGGGAATTGTGACATAAGTTTTAACTTTGTTTTCCCTTTTACATTCATTCCATGAACATACTTAATAACAAGTTAATCCAATAAAGTATTCTGGCAAGATTCTTTCCACTATTACAATTTAAATTAACATTGTCAAATTACTTTTCCCACAACTTTTATTTCAATATTTAAATACTTTGCCATATTCATAACTCACAATGTTTTATGAACTTAAGTTACTACATTTATCCATATGAATAATATTATGCACTTAAATTTGAATTCATTAAATTTCCACCATACACTTATGCAAGAATTACAACCATTCATGATAATTTAAAACATAAAACAAAGTACGCTAAAAACATCACATAACACAGGTATGATCTCGGAGTTCACCCCGGATGGGCTACATCTCCGGGTCTGCTCAACTGCAAGACCCCTTTGGCATTTAATATAGTTAAGGTTACATATTTACATGTCTTTACAATCTTGCCTTTTAGGCGAACACATACACTATTCCACATCTACCTCGTTAGATTATTACATAGTGATCCCTTTTAAAAGCGGGTCAAATTAAATCATAACAAAAGAAAACAAACAAACCTAGATTCTCTTGTTTGACGGTAGTCTAACTAGGGCTTGACCGACTTATAACCAACCACTATCATAACAAGTCTTGCCATTGCATAGCCAAATTCCACTATAGAAATTTAAACCTACATAGACATAATCCGATAGAGATGTTCGTTTACCATATCTGTTTAACCATTAATGTCAACCAAGTTTATGGTTTTGCTAAATTAACTTTTAATTAAAAATTCACCTTTAACCCACCCTTAATACTAGTCCACGTTAATAATACGTATGATCCCAAGCTTGGACGTAGTCAATATGAAATTTAATAATTTGTATTAAAGTATGGGTCTACTAGATGTTGCATCTCTAAAATCCAAATATGTTATTTAACAAAACAGAGATTAGATAACATAAAAGAGATTGAATTTTGAATATAAAAAAAATATAAAAGAACTAAGTGTAATTTCCTCACATTAATCTTAAATTCACTTATCAACCTGATTTTTTTTTTTTCTTTATTTTTGCATATGATACACAAGCTTCGTGTTTAACACACACACACACACACACATATATATATATATATACATATATATAAATAAACTTTATTCACTAAAATTATAAATCCCAACTCTCTCTTTTTTTTTTTTTTATATCACAAATATTACTTAAGAAAAGAACGAACCAATATTAAATAAACCACAGCAAAACCGAATTAAACAAACCACAGCAAAGACGAACCCTACCGCCGGGGATTACCGCGTGGCCGAACCCTACCGTCGGGGATTACCGCGTGGCGGCGCCATTGCGGTGCCCGCAGGTCCGCGGCGCCCTGCGGCTACTGCGGCCCCTGCGGCCACCGCAGTGCCGCGGCCACCGGTTCCCTGTACATACGAGCGGGGAGTATTAGCGGGGAAGGGAGCGGGGGAAAGGGGAGGAGGAGCGGGTGGAGCTCTGCTCCCCGCCCTCCGATCCCCATCCAATGTTCTTTTTTTTTTTAAAAACAAAACGCACAGTCTTAACAAAAAGACAACACGCCCAGTTCCAAATAAAATATATTTCTATTTACACAGTTCGAAACAATGAAAACCGAAACGCCCGCCACCATATGATGATAAAAAAAATTAAAACGCACAGGCACAAAATAGTAAGTTCATTTTAAACGAACTGTGTTTTGGGTACCATGATTTTTGATGATAAACATTTTTTTTTTCCATACACAGACAGGTTTAAAACACACAAAGATATGAGGAATTACAACACCTCAAAAACATTTCCAGATTTATACCAAAATCTCCATTATGGGAGAAAGTTTTCCTAACAAATTAGAAATCACAAAATCCATCAAGAATGAGGGTTTGATTCAAGAACAAACCAAGATTGAGAGTAAACTGAAAACTAACCCCAAATCATTCATGAATAAGACTATTTTTTTTTTGTATTCAACAAATAAATAAGGTAGTGGATTCGAATCCTACCTCATAATGCAAATCCGGGCATGAATCTTGATGAAGAGCTTCCCCAATCTACTGCTTCAATGCAAAATCCCTCCATTTTTCTCCCACATTTTTTTTTTTTTCCCCAAAAGAGAGCCCCCAAAATGTCTACCAAACTAGGTTAAAAGAGAACCCTAATTTTGCCCTAATTTTAAATTTCGAATTTAGGCATTTTATTTTAAAAATAAAATAGATGAAAATCAAAATGGGAGTCATTCATTTCCTCTTTATTCATTTTTTTTTTTCTTTTAAAATTTAAAAGCTTCCATTCCTTATTCAACTCTAATTTTTTTAAATTTTCTTCATATCACTTTAGCCAACACTTTATACTTTGATTAATTTAATTTTCTAAAAATCGAACTTTTATACTTTATCCACTTTACAAGTAAAATGGAACTAATTTCTTTGAAATAGTAAATTTTACCCTTTTTCCCCCAACAAGCGAAAATGATTAATTTATTTCTATTTCTCAATTGACCTTTTAAATTTTTCCTTTCCAAAACGCATAATTTATTAAAATCGTCGTTATTAAAATTAACTATTAAATTAACTCGCTACAACAAAATAAAGCGACATTTTAAAATACATGACTAATCTAGTACAAGAGTCTTATTTATTCTAATTTCTCAACTACAAATGCATAAATGTTACAAATGTGTAAATGAGCATGCTAACCCCAGTTAAATACCTTAAGCTTGCCACGATAATAATTTAAAGCGATCTCTTAAATTAATGATCAATCATATAAAAGAAGCTACCTATTTAAATTCCTATATCACTATTGTGTACACCTACTCATTAATTTTGAATTTAATACTTAGGATAACAAACCTCACTTACCTCGCGCAAGGCATGCAAATCGAGGAAGTCCCCTAAATCTCTCGACACGCATCCCAATGAAAAGCAAGCCTCGTGAATCCACACACGATGCTCACCTAACCATGGCTAAGGCAAGACGAGAGTTATATGACCACAAATCCGAATTCAAAAGATGAAGGAGCATACTCAACCTTGCAAATTCCAAAGGAGATGCACCTTGCCCTAAGCAGTGTTGTACCTGCAATCTCCTGCACCCATGAATTCATACAAGCATGCATATACATATACATATTCAATGAAGGCGTTAGCTCAAGATTTATCTCAAGGGTTAGGAAACAATTACATTTACATGAGAATCGACGCAAAAGCACAATAATAAGTATGCACAATTTATTTATATTATCTAAACTACACATTGCATATCGGTTAATCTACCATTCGAGAATGCCACATAGGAAGTAAATCAAGGTTAAACGGGTTTTAAAAGTCCGACTAGGGTATGGGCATTACATTGCATTCATAATCATCATTTTCATTTAAAATCATCAAACTTGAAATCAAATACATTTCATTTAGACCATTTGCATTTCAAATCATCATATGCATATACATCAAATAGTTAGGAAATCAACATTCATTTACATACATAATCATTAGAAGCATTCTTATATAGATAATTGCATTTACATCATTTAAGTAAAGCATTGTAGAATTAATTTTATTTGCATCCATGATCAACAAAAATAAAAAAATAATAATAAATGCATTTTTCATAATCATCGTATCATATAGAACACCTTCATCATGAAAATAAAGGAAAAATAAGTTCATCATAACATCATCTATCTAATCACTCCATATATGAATCATGAAGCATATAGATCATCATTATATAGAGTAGGATGCATAATAAACTATAGGTCATCATCATATAGAGTCCATGTATGCATATAGATCATCATAAAACAATAAAAAGTCCAAGTATACAAAGATATCAAATCAATAATAAAATACAATACCTCATCAATATAAATCATATCTACAAGTCAGGGTTGCCTTGTACCACTACCACTTGACTCTATCTATCTCTCTGGCTGTGGGCAAGAAGATCCTCCAAATGTCTGTCCCTCCTGATCTCCACTCCTGTGAGGAGGTCCATGCCCCTACCACTCCTGGTAGCCACCCTCACAGTAGTCTGATAGGTCCCTTCTCTTTGGCTCTCTGAGACTAAATCCTCATATAGTCGTTGCTAGTGTGATGTCTCCTTCCTAGCCCGAAATAGTTCCCTGATGGTATCGGCTGAGAGAGTGCCAGATCAAACCTGATAAATGTGATCAAGAAGGGCTCAAGTATCCTGTTATCTCCTAAAAACCCTATCCCTCTCTGTCATAAGTGTCTGCACCTGTGCCCTAAGATGATCTATCTGTGCTCTGAGATCAGCCAAGGTCTTGTGCTCTATCACATCCTACTGAGGAAGATGACCCTGCATCCCCTCATCTCCACCTCTCTCTCCACCTACTAGAATCTGAACCCGGGTAGCCCTCAAAACCCGTCGTATGTCTAATGAGAGGAACATGATCCTCTGAATCCTCCTCCACCTCATCCCCTCCCCCATGAGCTGCAATAACCCTAGGATCTGGCCGAATTTGACCAAAATCAATGCCTCTCCCTCGACCCCTGTCCTATCCAGTACTCCTGCCTCCTCCTGTAGAGGGTAATCATCTCACTGATCTCATCCCTGCCCTACTTGTATCCCTCCCAATCTGTCTTGCATCTCTGCCTCCCATGGGAAGTGGTCTCCCAACCCTGCCAATTAGTCCAAAAGGTCCTCCACAGACTCTCAATCGACCTCCTCTCCACCTAGGTCTTCTACCGCCTCTGCCTCCATCTCCTGCCTCATCTACCTCATCTTTGGCCTCTTGAGTGGCTCTAAGATCTCATCTCCATCTTCGTCTCCTAATAATGGGATCATTTGAATCATCCTCCTCATCTCCTGAGTTGGGAGGAGGGTCTACTAGATCAGTGATATGAGGAAAAGGGTGTGCAATAATATATTGAGCATAATCCGCAATGACCCCAAGATCCAAAATGTGTAATCTCAAATCATAAGCTACCATATAAGCAACCAAAAAATTTGCGTGTGCTATCTCGGAAGACAAAGAAGGTTCCCAATCTCGCCTATCCTTGTATCATCTTGCATACATGGCAAAACTAGTAGGCATGTGCTGAATGATCCCAAACTATCTCAAAATGCGACCAATCAACTATCGCTCAACAATGTATGGAGTACGACCAATCAAATATCTGCTCTGCAAAATATATGGTAATGTTCGCGCATCATCCATCCATGGTTCACACTCGATATAGGGTCTCCAAATGATGTTATCCAGTGAATCCAGAACCCAATGCCAATACTCCATCTTACCCAACTTATGCTGAGTAAGGATACCTATGTATAAATAGACATATGGCTGCCTATCACCATGAACTCTATGATGGATAGGTCGAGTAACAACAATGTGCTCCCAACACCAGATCTATAAAAGTGTACATCTTGTAGATAGACTAGCACCATCATCAAAGACAACCCAATGAAGATCATGATATAAATGAGAAAGCATGAAAACACCCCATGCATATCGATTCCAATTTTGCATCATGCTTTGTAGAATCCCACCCCAACCAACAACGAAATGCCGAGATCTCCTATCTGGACAGATGAATCCACCAATCAATCCTGCAAGAGTAACTGGGAGAGTCTCATAGTACATGATCATATCCTCCCATCAAATCTCTCCTCTGGAAACACTCTCATCACCAAATATGACTCTGCAAGCCTCTGTCCCTCTAAAATCCAGAAAATCATATTGGACTAACTCGCCAGTCATGGGGATGTGTAGAATCCTATAGACATCCTCAAGTGTAACACTGATCTGAGCAATGGGTAGGTGGTAAGTGTTATGCTCTCTATGCCATCTCTCTGCTAAGGTAGTCAACAAACCCCTATCATGAGTAATATCAGGCATGTACAACAAATGATGTAATCCGCAGGCATCTATATGTCTAATCTCATCCTGTGTAAGCTCTGGCACTAAATGGTGCATGGCTGGGAACTTCTCCTGACACTAGAGAAAATCAAGCTTCTCCTCTTTAACAAGAGAATTTGATCTCTATCATTTATCTATCTATCAAATATAAGAGATCACTAATCTATCAATCTATCAAAAAATGATCAATATATCAACAATCGATCAAATATTTTCTACAAAGAAAATTAGGCTATTAAATCAACTTTTAAATTATCAAAAATGATTTTCTATCAATCACTGAGTTCAGTTAACTCTATCAAGTTCTTTATCAGAGACTGAATCAGTCTCTTAGAGCTAATCAATCAATCTACCAATTAAATCAATTAGTCATTTATCTTATCAATCAAATTTATCAAATTCTCTATCAATCAAACATCAATTAGCATACATATCTATCACATTCACACATCATAATATCAAGTCAAATCATCTAAATGAATTTTAACATAGTCAAAATCTAACAAATTTTTTTTTTAGCAAAAGCGCTATTCCTTAAGTCAAATGCACTATTCTATTAAACACAGGCATTGAAACACACATATGCATGAACCCAAAAAACATAAGTGCTAATACTCGGAGTAAAAGTATGAAAACAGTCGAATGCGCTAACCTTTTTAACATATGCACGAACACTCAAAGCATAAGCGCTAAAATAACGAAAGCACTAACATACATCACAAAAGCGTGAACAAAACAAAAAATTGCGCTAAAATATCAAAAGTGCTAACATAAGATGCATATGCATTAACATACGAGACAAAAGCGCTAAAATGCAATGACAAAAATTGAAAAATTTCAAAATAGCCTAACACATGCTGAAAACAAGGAAATTTGTACGGAAACTTGCAAATAAGCTCGGGATAAGGTACATACCAGATAACCATTCTCAAGGGGTCGCTGATAACTTCGTACACACTCAAATCAATGGTTCTCGAATGGGATAATCATTTTGACAGCTGAACAAGACAATTCTTTTCACTCCACAAGCTAACAAGGATGCAAATGAGGACAAATTAACCTAGGTTAATTTTATAATTATCATTTGAAAGGATAATTAATTCTTTTAAGTGGGATGATTTAATTTATTTTTCACAAATGAATTTAATTGAGGGACCTTTTCAATTATCGTAAGATTAATCGCTCAATCCAATTTTTTTAATAATTTCACGATCAATCTCCTGAGGGGGCACATAATCAGGATTTTTAGCTTCATCAAGCGCATTATGAAGACTTGATTTAATCTTTGAAACAATGTTGTCTCAACATCATTTCAAACATGGGAAAAATGTATACACATAAAATTGGCTATGAGCAATTAAATAAATATTTTATATCTATTAATAATTATTCTTCTGTTAAATAGTTAATTTGAAAAGATTAATTTATTTAATTCATTTCATGTCCTTCTATTAATTAATTTAATTGAATTTTTTTATTAATTAATTCGTTATACCCTTTTCTTCTAATCAATTAATTAAATATCTAATATTTAATTATTCCTCTATCTACTATCCTATAGTCTCATTAATTAAATAATTTCTTAATTATTTAATCCCTTTTCCAACTCACCTTTCATCTCCACTTCATCTTTCCTTTGCCAACTCATCCATCATGTGGCTAAATTAATTCAACAAAATAAAATAAAATAAAATCATTTATTAGACACTTATCTCTAACTTCCAAAATAAATGAAATATTGTGTACGTACACATATTTCCTAATCTTCTTCTATATTCTTTCCAACATCCCTATATCTTAGGAGGACTTGAGTCCACTTGTCCTCTCATTCCTACATCTGCTCCAACTATCCTATATCCTCTCAAGTCTTCAACTCAGTCAAGGTGAGATGAGTTACACTTGTCTTCTCCTTCCCCTTTTCTCTCAACCTTCAACTTCTTGCTCATAGCCATCCAATTTGCAAGATTTGATCATGACCATTGATCTCTGCCATGTAAGCTCATGCACTCAAAAATATATAAAAAGAGGTCTCCTAAGACATGTTGAAACTAATAGACTAATAGCTAATCATATAGTCATTCTAAGAGTCTTTATCTTGCATTCGTGAGTTTAAGTTTGAAGCAATTAACAATTTTAGAATTATTATCATAGCTTAATATCATGTTATCTTAAATCATTTGCATATACATATCATAGTATCAGTTAACTATCAGTCCATTCTTCATATGCCATCTTGGAAGCTACTAGTGTTTGTTTGAGAGCAATTGATCTGCAACTAGGAACATAGTAGTTAGGACAATGAGGTGTAAATCATGGAAGGTATAATATTGTTTATTTAATTTACTACATGTTACTTCATTGTTTGAAGTTAAGTTTCCTGTAGCTTTCATTTTTATATTTTATGATGGACTGACAAGTTTCAGGATATTTCTTTGGAGTTCAACTTTAACCTCAACACTCTCATCTTTCACACTTCACACTCCTTACTCATCATAATACACATCGACTAGTGGAGTTATCTTTATTTTCATGTATATTTTTATCTCAACTACTCTCGTCGAATCATATTTGCAGCTACAGTTCGATTGGTTCGACTCTGCACACATCAAAGATTACTTCTATTGCAAACTTGAATATTTTATTCATTTCGGTTGCCTTGAAGATCTCTACTACAATTATTTTATTCTTTGTCTTCAGTATCATCTTAGACTATCTACTTACATTAAATGTGTTATGTCCGTCTTCACATTGTTCTGTATATAGATTACTAAACCTAGTAATCTCAATCCGGTCTTCAAGTATATAGTCTGTAGTAGATTTGATTTCTCTCCTTGAATCAACCACATGTATTGAATGACTATGCTATGTTATGTTCACTTTTTGCATTGGGTTGCTATTTTTACCAAACTTTATTTGTCTAGTAGATCTGATCTCCTTCAAGTTGGTCATCTTGAGCCATGAACCTATCTGCAACTAGATCACCATTAATGGGATCATCGTCTTCTGTCAACCTACCCTAGAAGAATTGACAATAATCTTTATTATTACCGAATTTCACATATCTAATTTGTTCTCTCCACCAAGGAGCCACATGTCCTCTTATTCTTCATCCAGTTCAGATGGTCAAGGTTGGTGAAGATCCCTGTGGACAATTGGGCTGCATAGATCAGTTGATTTCCATGTTGCGACTAACCTTTGTGTTATACGGTCTGCAAGCATGTTCATCACTACAATTATCTCAAAGTTGGTTTCTCAAAGATCCATTGGTATAGTTGTAACTATCGGGCTGACATCTTGCCTCTAGTTCGCCTTCAAAACTTATCCCGAGGACCATGTGATGCCTTTGGTTCCTTTCGTCGACATGATTTATTCCGACGAGAAACTCACCTTTGATTTCCCTTAACTCCATAGGCTATCCTAAAGCACAATCTCCATGTTGACTGTCCTTATCGACATAGGTTATCCTAAGCTGAAAGACTTTAAGCCAAATGACCTGGATTCATCGGAATGGTTATAACTATCGGCATAGGAAAAACATGCTAGATCGACCGAGCAAGTTTTTTTGATGCCACACTCTAAACCTCCCTTTATCGGCATAGGTATTCCGATATGCATACCCATGGTCCTTCAACATATTGGCATATGTTCTTTCGCTAAACTTGCCAAGGGGTCTTCTCTTCATTTTCCTCTATCAGAATAGTTTAGTCTATCAACATAGTGGAAATTTGTCATTCCACCCTCAATAGCTACTCCAATACAAATCCTTGGTCTCTTGGTCGGCATAGCTATTTTAACATAGTGATTGTTGAAGTAGTTTACTCTATCGGCATAACACAAACCTGTTACTCCACCTTTGTCAGCTATCCCAATGCACATCCTCGGTCTCCTGGTCGACATAGCTATCTCGATATGATATTTCACTTGCATAACACTTGATCAGAATTGCTATCCCGATATGTTAACTTGTACAACACTTGATTGGTATTGCTATCCCGATATGATAACTTTACAATCTACAACACTTGTTTCTCTACATGATCACTATGCAACCTACAACACTTGTTGATATCAATGAAAATAATGTTGATGCCAACAAACCCGATGCAATCTTTATTTTTTTTCACTTAAGTATAGGATAAATTCAATTTTTTTTTATAAATTAATTTTATGTTTCTAAAAGAAGCCCAACAACATATATATTATAATGTAGGACGTCTCTTTTTTTACCAAATTATGTTTGGTAAACTTTTTAATGCGACCTTTGATATTGGGATGACACGTCCTCCGGTTCCACGTGAAACACTTTTGACCCAGAGCTGTGAGTTATTGAGGTCACAAATGGGGGACATCATACCCACACTTCATTTGATGATACTCGCTAGCTCAATGGCCCAATGAAAACACAAGGCATGCAAAGTCAATGGCCCAACAAGGATTTGAACCTTGGTGGATGCTTCACCGATGAAGTGTTCTAACTATGACACTACATGTCCGAAGACATTATATAATGTAGGACCTTAAAGGTGTTAATTAAAATAGGAGTTTCCTCTATAAGAGCATTAAAATTAAAATGAAAAATTAATTTCTATAAGCTAATATTTTTCCCTCAATAATTCTTATGACAATGTACACTATCATCAACATCACATCACACACGATATATGCACATCGCATAAGATCCATCGTAACCTCATAACAACTTCATATCACATACAGTACAAAGAAAAATTACAAATTAAGTTGCCAAAAATAGAATACCTTAATCTCTCCAAATAGATTAAGTTGATTTTATTAGTTTTAATAACAATGTTACTATGCATATTCTCTATTTCACTAATTTATAATTAACACACACTAGATTGCATGATTATTTTCACTTTCATAAACATTAATAGTTAAAACACTATAACATAAATATAATATTCAATGAAAAACACATAAATAACTATAAAAATATTTCATGTGTGACATATCAAAAATCACAACATTATGAAACTAATTTTATAAATAATAACAACCATGATTATTGAAATAAACAAGCCAGACAAAATGGTTCATCTTTAAAATTAATCATGACAATAGAAATCACAAGACCCATGCATATATATTTGTATGTGTCATAACATCGCAAAATTGAATGTGTCTAAAGCATCAACACATAATAGAATAATATCATAAAATGTGACTAGCGCCATTAAATATAGTAGTAAACATGACTAATTGTGTTTGAGTCCAACTCAAAAATAAAACAGATCTCACAATGTTGAATCATTCCAATTTGATGGAAAAGTAGGGATCTTAGCTCTCTTTGTTTATGAGAAGACAATCTCTCCAATGTAGTAGCCCTATTTTTGTTGAAGAAACATAGACACTTGACATTAGAAAATATTAAAATTATAGGAAAACAATATTGGTACCTAATTCTATTGTTACATCTAAACAAAGTAACCATTCATGTGAGAGGATGTACCCATCTACAAAACCACTTAGCTATTTGTCACTTATTGAACACAATATTTTTTGAATTTTTTTTGTTTTGTGACATACCAATCTTGTGTTGTTATGTCTCATGTTTAAAAAATAAGAATCCATGTAATGACACAAAACTTTGGAGAAATATGTCGTACAATGCATAAGGTTTGTGAAAAATAATGTGACAAGTTTAACATATAACAATGATTTGATCTCCAACTAAATCAAAATATCTCTAAAAAGCATTGCATTTACACCATGAGCAATAGGTGATATCCTTCAAGTACTCAATAATTATTTTAGAAAAAATGTCAAAAAAATAACCTAAAAAAACTAAATCTATATTCTAGAGGTTTTGTAAAGAAATCATGTGTAAAATTAGAAACAAAGCTACATGTATAACAATTTTTTATCATAAATTAAAATGAATAAAAATAATTATATATTATAATTAATATATAATTATAAATTATTTATAATAGTTAATATTAATATTTATTAGGAATATTTATATATAATAATAAGTATTAATTATTTAATTATATATAGGTAGGTTAACACTTTTTGGCTAGAGCTATGAACTAGTGAGGCTACAAACATGGGACCTCATCCTAATATTAACAAAACAACAACAACCAAGACCAGTGAGCACCTAGTAGGGGCACAGAGCCCACGAGCTCCCAATAAGGGACTTGGAATAGGTCTTAACACCTGTTAACTAGCATTAATGTTGTTGTGGTTCATAATCAACCCGGAGGGAAATTGAACCTTGGTGGCACCATTAATAATGCGACAACTTAACCATCACATTGCGAGATCAACCCCAATATATAATCATATATTTAGTATTATCTAATTATTATTATTGTGTTAAAATATATTTTTATATTATAGTATTATATATTTGTTTATGGTGAAAATGGATACAATAATATTGAAAGACTAAATGAATTCAACCACAAAACCCTAGCCTAACAACAATAAAGATCCACCATAACATATGAAGATTACCTAAGACAATGCAAATCAAATGAAATCACAAAGATTATACCGTCACATGTCCAATAGGGTTTGGATCTTCATTCTTCCTATCTCCATTGATCTTGCTTGATATATTTGCTCTCAGATTTTATGTGCACAAGAGCTCAACAAAGAACGGAATGTGGTTGCAAGTAGGGCCGCCTATGTTCAAAAGCATAGTGTAGTCAAGTAGTCAATGGGGGGGTTTGATAATGAAGGAAGCATCTCCTTATATAGAAGACACTATATGAAATGGAGGAATAAGATTAAGAGGTGTAAAAGGAGGTCGACTATGATTAGAGGGTAGGTAAAAAAGAAATAATAAAATAATGAAAGGGGTAGGTAGTGTATGAATTAAGAGATGAATGACATGTGTCATGGGTAGAAAAGGTTAATGAATTAATTAAATAAATAAAGATTTATTTAATTAATAGAGGAAGCGGGATAATTAAATAAATAAGATATTTATTCAATTTAGGAAAAGGATAATTTAAATAAATAAATGTATTTATTTAAATGAGAAATAAGGCTAGAAGAGGATAAATGAATTAATTAAATAAATAAATATTTATTTAATTAATAGAAGAATTAGGCTAAAATAATTAAATAAATAAAATATTTATTTAATTAGATTGGACAATTTTGGGTGTCTACATTTTGCCCCTCTGTGAGGCAATGCGGCTTGTCGCGTTGTTTCAAAGAAGATAAGATGAACTGATACAAAGTTGCCCCAAGATGGGAATGATATGCCCCCTCAAGAGATTGGATGAAAATGTCTGAAAAGATCGCAGACAATCTCTCGATAAAAAAGACGGGATATAATGGATTGACCGAATAAAGTGATAGAGTCACGGGATAATGAAGACGGACTCGGGAAACGAGGGCTAGGGTAGTCTATAAGATAGACCTCGAGGGAAATACATCCTCATTGTCATCTACACCTCCAAGAGATTAGAGTGCAGAGAGAGAAAATAGCAGCAACAGTCAGCAGGGATGTCTTTGGTTCAGAGATTCGACCACGTTCGCCAATTCCAAAGGCCAGCAGAGGTAGGAGAGCCAGTAAGTACCACAAAAAATGCTTGTACTTTGACGCAATAAATGTTGTCATAAATGCATGTTAGGTAGAGTAATAAATGCATGTTTATGTTAGGAAAGCGCATTTGTGTCCAAAAATGTGAATTTGTGTCTTCTAGGTCAAATCGGTAATTATGTGATGAACATACACTGTCGATTGGATAAGCTACTGAGAGGATACACTCAAGCAGGTTCTCTAGGGAAAAATAGGATAGCAAATAGGGCTAGTATTGACAATTCTGTGATAGAACGTACATTGCCACTTAGGAAACTACTCAAGAGGATTCACTCAAGCATAGGCCCTAGGATAGGATAGATCAAGGCACTTTGTGATGAACAATGAGTACCAAGATATAGTACTTTGTGATGAATAGGGAGTACTAAAATATGAGCAACACTTTGTGATGAACAGTGAGTGCAAATGTGAGTAGCACTTTGTGATGAACAGGGAGTGCCAAACACATAGTACTTTGTGATGAACAGGGAGTACCACTAGGATAGAAGCAACACTTTGTGATGAATAGTGAGTGTCACTAGGACTGAGATGATTGATTTGTGTGACTGTAGGAGTATTTGCCTATGCTGGAGTCACGGGAGAGATTCCCATCGACTCAGAGGTTACGACCTGAGTTGACAGCCGAGGACCGAGTTGCGATTGAGGCTATGGGATTGAGACATATTTTGTATGTGCCTAAGTTTCGGGTGAACATGGGATTGCTGACTGCACTGGTAGAGAGGTGGCACTCTGAGACTTGCACTTTTCATTTGCTGATGGGGGAGATGACAGTCACCCTGGAGGATGTATACAACATTCTGCGGATACCGATTGATGGGGAGCTGATTTTGTACGATCAAGACAGAGACAGGGATGCCCTTAGATGAGTGTTCTAGGATCCGGGACTGGAGATGAGGGTGGGACATGTGGCATGGGATACCATGACATGGATAGGATTAGCACTACCAACAGTGTTGGTAGGAGTTATCAGTGGGTTCTTCTGTATCAGTTTTGTACCATTTTTTATGATGATGTAGACACCTATGGGTTATTGTAGCCATATGATTTTGACATCATTGTATCATGACACTTATGATTTTAATATATATATGAGATGATTCATCTTTGCGGCAGCTATATGCATGTGTACCTATGTGATGAGATGTTCTTATGTGATGCTTATGATATGGATGCAAATATGTATATGATGCAATGCAATATTTTTTTTTGTTCTTTTATGTTTTATATGTTATGCATGATGCAAATGTGAATGTATGCAATGCAGATGAATATGATAATGCAAATGTAAATTGTGCTAACAGGTGTTGTGTGCAGGATGTGATGCAGTTGTGATATCTATATGTATGCATGAAATGCTTATATGTGGTAATGCAGGTGCAACTACATGAAATGCAAATGTTTTTGGTGTGTCATTATACTCAGTCATGTGATAGCAGGCTACGCGGACTTGAGAAGGACGATGGAAGTCAATCAAGAAAGGGGGATGGAAGACAGAAGATATGAAAGTGAAAGAGCTTCTTGTGCATTATCATCATTGAGCTTTATTATGGCAAGTAGGTTATGACAATTGAGGCATATGTTCGACCCAGAAAGTCATTGTACCTATTTGCATGGAGATAAGACAGTCACAAACAAGGAATGCCCTAGTTCACACTAGACTCACAGTGTCCTCATATCCTTGGACAAGTCATAGCATTACTAAGAGACAATCCACAGATAGCAAATACAAATAGGTGACGATACCCCATCCTTGCCTTTCTAGTCAAAGACATCTTGGAAAAGCTAAAAGATATGTCGCCAAAAGATAAAATCAAAAGAAAACCAAGACTCGACACCAACATCCACTGTAGTCCTCAAATTTAGTGTCTCTTGTCACTTGTATAAGTCATATTTGATTGTGGTCACAATGTTTACTTTCACAGAAAGGATAGATAGCACTGAACCATATGTTGTCTGAGTCTATTGAAAGATTTGATTTGTTGAAGCCCATTGTTGCTGCTATGTCTCATCTGAAACTGACTGAATCCATGAAACTGATACTTTATTGCGGATCTGTGATGCAAATGTTGCTTTATTGTGAATTGTGCGCGGATAGACTGAAGGAAGCTGGAAGAAACTGTACTCCTTGAAACATGTGATGTTCTCAGTTCCACACCCATCACTAGACGTAGGATTTGCGTTAGCCATAGATAGGATCTGATTTATTATGGATGGAAAGGGAGGTGAAAAGGGAGGTTTATTATGAATGGCTAACCAATCTTGGGTAGATCAATAACAAGCCATGATGGGAATGGGTAAGTTTATTATGAACGAATAGGTTGTGAGTGTGTGCAAAGTGAAAGAATGAAAGTGAATCCTGAAGGAGGGAGGAGCAATGTCTCTACACATGGCACTGGTGACCCAGTTTTCACGATGGTACTTGCCCAGGGTGCCACCGAAGTGGTTTTCACCGTTGGACGAAAATGTTTTTCTGTTTTTCAATTTTTATTTTTATTTTTTTGTGTCACAAGGTGCCTGTTTGCCAGGTTTTCACCAAGTAACGATTTTTTTTGTTTTATAATTTGATGCTCTGCAAAAAGGATTAGAAAATCTGTTTGATGGCAACACACACAAGAGCACAAGAAACTAACATTAGTGTTAGCAACAAAAGATTACCCTAAACAGGCATATCAAGAGAGATATTAAGCATATAAACATAGAATAAAATAGCTAATCAAGATGCTCATAGTTGCTCCTCCCTTGTTCCTCTCCTCTCCAACTCCCAAATGAGTGTAGCTCTCAGCTTTTAGCACTAGCCATGGATGCCATATGGAGATTCAAGATAGTTGAATATGATAAGCAAATGCTATGCAAGTGTAGATAGTGATGCTATGATAAAGCTCTATGCTAATGCCAGTATAACAACAATACTCTAAAATGCTTCCTTTTTTTGCTTGAGGAGAAGGGTTCTATTTATAGAAGAAATGGGGAAATGAAGGGTTAAGATTGAGTGGTTTAATCAAGGGCCAAGTTTGAAAGCTGGGGATCCATGTGCACAATTGGCACCAATAAAATGGTGACAAGTGTCAACATAGGATTGGGTTGAGAGAAGAGGTTGGAGGCATTAAAGGCCTGAGAAGACCTCATGGTTATCTAGAGGCTAAGGGTCAAGTCCAAATTAAGATTACCCACTGGATTAAGAGTTAATCCAAGGATAAACCTTTGTGCAAATGTTTAAGAGATAATCATGGTCAAAGCATTAATGGCCTGATGAGACCTTTGGGTTGGGTAGAGGTTGAGTCAAAACAAATGTTTTAACCATGTGGGAGGGTTTGAGGTAACCATTAATGGTTATTGGAGACTTTGGGGATTAAGTGGTTGAAGGTTGAAAGCCTTCAATGGTTATCAAAGACTTTGAGCCATTTAGTGGTTGAAGGTTGAAAGCCTTTAATGGTTATCAAAGACTTTGAGGGTTTGAGAAGTGACTTCCCTTTTGCTTAGGAATGTGACAAAGTTTAGAGAAGGGGTTAGGTTATTTAGAAGTGATTAGAAAATTCTAGAAGGGGTTTAGGCATGCAAGTGGATTTTGTAGGAAAATGCAAGTGGGAGAAATTTTGGTATTTTCAATTAAAATAAAATCATTTATTTCAATTAAATGGTGTAATTTGCATTTGGATAAATATTCAAATAAATATTAATTTATTTAAATGAGAAAAATGAAGATAAAGCATTAAAATGCTTGAAGAATTTGAGGGAAACCATTAAAGGCTTGAAGACTTTAAGGAAAACCATTAAAGTCTTAAGAAGACTATAGAAGGAAGCCATCAAGTTTGAAGACTTTAAAGCCATCAACTTTGAATACTTTAAGGGAAACCATTAAAGGTTTCAAGTGGGTGAGGATAAATAGGATTTTAAATAAATAATTTATTTAAAATAGTTGTGCAACTTGCTTTTGTAGGAAAATACAAGTGGGTAGAGGATAAAGGTGATTTAAATAAATTATTTATTTAAAATAATTGTTTAACTTGCTTTTGTAGGAAAATACAAGTGGGTAGAGGATAAAGGTGATTTAAATAAATGTTAATTTATTTAAATGTGAGAGGAAAATCTAGAATAGTGATTACCTTGTTTGCCACTAGCTTTTTGAAAACTGACTCAAGTGGTTCTCCCAATGGAGTGTACTTCCTTCATGATTTAGAAGTTGTTTGAGTATTCACTTGATTTGATCTGAAAAAAATGAATTTGGATCACACTGTATTGGCATCAACAACACCATCATTGACTATGTTCTTGTTTTTAATCTAAAATCTTGGCTTGTCTTTTCCTTTAAAGTCATCTTTGTTTTCCTTGAATATCTTAATGACTCCTTGTTCAATTAGGACCTTCTCTATTGCTAAGCCTTTTTCAATGACGTCCTTGAAGGTGGAAAAACAAGCTTTCCTTAAGTCATAACCAATCTCTTTGTTAACATTTTGGGTGAACATTTCTACCATTTGTTTTTGTGGAATTTCACAAGAGCATCTGTTGGCTAGATTCCTCCATCTTTGTAAAAATGATGCAAAAGACTCTCCCTCTTTTTGCTTGGTGTTGCACAAAGTAGTGACTGATATGTCTATCTCTATATTGTAGGAGAAATGTTGAATAAATGCCTCTGCTAAGTCACCCCATGACTTAATTCCAGGTGGAAGTTGGGAGAACCATTCCATAGCTTGATCGCCTAGGCTCTATGGGAATAATCTCATCAAATATGTCTCTTCTGTTGCTATCTCAATGCAAGCTATGAAAAACTATCTTATGTGTGCCTTAGGATCCCCTTTTCCTCTATACTTATCAAATTTAGGCATCACAAAGTGTGTAGGAAAAGGAGGCATTGGAATGCTCTTGTCAAATGGATAAGGACATATGTCTCTCATTGTGTATGTTGGCTTCAATATATTTATGTCCTCCATTTTCTTTTGTAAGTCCCTTATTTGTTGCTCCAAATTTTTCTTAGGTGGAGATCGACTTCTTGGACCATACCCTATGCTTGAGGCACCGATTGGAGGAGGAGCATGTTGCATATATGGATGATATTGATCATACACATGTTCATATGGAGGAGGTCTATAGTGATGCTGCATATATGGACCACTTGGTATAGATTCATGTTGAGGAACAAAATATCTATTTTGTCCATGTATACCATACTCTACAGGCATGTCATGTTCTAATGTGTTGCCCCCAAATTTGACACGGGGTTTCCTTGTGTCCAAATTTTGAGCATGCCTTTGAATATCCAATTGCTTTGGTGGTTGATCCTTAGCATTGATATGTGATTGAGCATATTTCTCTGCATAAGACTTCCATAATGGTCTGCGAAGGTGAGTATCATATGCTTGACCATGTGTATGTGGGACCTCTGGTTTTTGAAACAAAGATGATGGTGATTTAGGCACAAGATGTGGTCATCTATTGCCTCCACTATTAGGCCTCCTTTGATCCATGTTGCAGTGAGGTTGTTGCAAAGGTCGATTTTCCATTATTTGAGACATGTCAAAATCATGAGGTATCTTGGCTCCACTTTGAGCCATCATTTGTAAGAAGTATTGTCTATCCATCCTCATTATTTCCTCAACCAATCGATTGAAACGGGGATCCATAATGGATTCTTCCACATCTGTTGAATGTACTAAAAAGTTGTCCATATCATCATTGTGTGTATCATTGTTGTTTGTAGTGTCCATGTTCTCAACATTTGGAATGTTTCTATAGGCATCCATGTTAGGTAATGTAGTATGATCAGAATTGAAAAAGATATCATTGTCATACTCATAAGAACTCATGTTTGCAGACTCTTGAGCCTCTTTAGTTTCTCTCCTAGATTTTTGAAGACGGGTTTCAACCATGAACTAGGTATTGACCGAGATGTGTGAGACTAGATGAAAAGGGAAAAAGTATGGAAGACCAGGAGTTGGATGGAATGTAAATGAATCTGAGGTGTACTTGCAATGTCCAAAGTGTAAGACCAAGTATGTATGTAGTAGAGTAGGTGTGACTTCCAAAGAGAGGATAGTTTCTCTTGATGAGGTAAGTTGACCTTGACTCTAAGTAAGACCAAATGAGACCCAAAGGTGATAGACCTTGATGAGGGACCACTTAACAAAATGTTGTTGTATGTAGTGTGTTGACAAAGTATGATGAGGACAAGCAAGTGACCTTTTGACTCAAGTTTAGACAAATGTAAATTTAATGCAAGATGTAAAGAAATGATGAACTTTGTGAGACCCAAAGACAAGTTGAATTCTAGATGAAAACCTGGAGAAACAACCTAGGAAGCTCAAGAATTCCGAAACTGATTGCTCTTGTTTGCTGGACTATAAAATTTTTCCAATTTGTGAAGTTGTTGGTTGTGACCAAATCTGAATGTTTGACTGTTTTTCGTGACAAGAGGACACAATGTTGATGAGGACTCAATGTTTGCAAGTGTTTAGACTCAAAATGACTCCAAGAAAAGTGTGTTGTTTGATGTAAAAATGTTTTGCATACACTTGAAGACACAAAAGACACAATGTTTTGCTGTTTGGTCTTGAATGTTTAAAATAAGTCAAGCACAATTCTTATGGCTGGCCAAGACAATAGTTGTTGATCCCACATAAGGTTTTACACCTGAGGCTACGCTATTTAGAGCAGATACTTAGATGCTTGACCTCACTGGCTCCACCCTTGACACTCACTTCTCGGGTCAGCCAAGCATTAGTCCCCACGAAAACTCCCCGTGGTGAACTTTGTATCTCTA
Source organism: Cryptomeria japonica (assembly GCF_030272615.1). Classification (NCBI taxonomy): domain Eukaryota; kingdom Viridiplantae; phylum Streptophyta; class Pinopsida; order Cupressales; family Cupressaceae; genus Cryptomeria; species Cryptomeria japonica. Next base: position 800,976,944 of record NC_081409.1, read on the forward strand.
CTAAGAACCGTATGTGTGTGGGCTGCTACTAGAGGTCTGACCTCCTGCCTCAACAACTAGAAGGATTTTGGCTTCTAAAACAAAAAGGTGCTAGTAAGGGCATCCACTCGTGTGGCCATACATGCAGCACTTTCAGCTCTATAAATACAGAAGGCTCCTAGTCGGTAGGGGTTATGCCCTACAACTGATCAAATAAATTTGATCAAACGAGTTTATGGGGAGACATAGTGTCGGTATGAACTAATCAGCACACGTTATCCATAGTTTTCACCATGAATACAGTTGTTTATAGTGGTTTAGAAGAGGTGGGTTTTCCTCGCTACCACTTGGGTCGTTCTCTTCTCACTAGTAGTCCTAATGACCACATGGGAAGATAGGCCCTCTAAAGATTAAACAAAAAGAGCCTATTGCTCAAGACACAAAAGACAATGATTCAATTTTAGTGCACCAATTGAAGTGTTTGCTAGTCTATGAAAACAAGGCACACAATAAAAATCAAAAAATCCTTGCCAAGGACCTGCAACAAAGATTTATTAGTAGTTTGGATTGTTTGAAATAATCACCCCTTCCTGCAAGCACACAAGTTAGGTAAATTTTAGATCCAAAAGACTTTGTGAAATAGGGGCCTTCAACAATGCATTTTGTTGACCAATTGAAAGATCTGATTCATCATAAAAAAAAACCACTTGTAAAATTTTAAGAGATTTCCAGAAATGTAAGAAAATCCAAAAAAGTTTTTAATTTGCTCCAAAAATTAAGTTTTTATGAAAAATCATAAAAAATTCATATAAAATGCAAAATTGATCCAAAAAATCTAAAATTTTTACTGGAGAGTCCTGATGGTATTCCAAACTTGCATAAAAAAATTTCTACAACAAATCAAAGCAGTTTGTGAGAGATGAGTAAAATAATGCAAAACCCTAATTTTCAAAGATCTTATTTTTGAGGAATGATTTTGCATCAAATTTAAAATTGCAAAGAATAGATTCTATGTATAATTCTAAGAGATTTCAAAAAATGTAAGAAAATCCAAAAAATTCGCTAATTTGCTCTCAAAATTAATTTTTTATGAAAAATCATAAAAAATTCATAGAAAATGAAAATATGCTCCAAAAATTTTGAATTTTGTATTGAGAGCTCCTGATACTTTCTTAAAATTGCAAAAAATATTTGGTACAAAATTTCCAAACTGTTTGTGAGATATGAACAAATCATAGCATTACTAAGAGACAATCCACAGACAGCAAATACAAATAGGTGACGATACCCCATCCTTGCCTTCCTAGTCAAAGACACCTTGGAGATAAAATCTCTAGTCAGAGACATCCTGGAAAAGCTAAAAGATATGGTTTAGTTTCAGATGAGACACAACAGCAACAATGGGCTTCAACAAATCAAATCTTTCAACAGACTCAGACAACATATGGTTCAATGCTATCTATCCTTTCTGTGAAAGTAAACATTGTGACCACAATCAAATATGACTTATACAAGTGACAAGAGACACTAAATTTGAGGACTACAGTGGATTTTGGTTTCGAGTCTTGGTTTTCTTTTGATTTAATCTTTTGGTGACATATCTTTTAGCTTTTCCAAGATGTTTTTAACTAGAGATTTTATCTCCAAGATGTCTTTGACTAGAAAGGCAAGGATGGGGTATCATCACCTATTTGTATTTGCTGTCTGTGGATGGTGCAAAATTTCCAAGCTATTTGTGAGATATGATCAAATCTCTCCAAGATCTTGATTTTGTGTCCAAAACCCTAGCTGCACAAGATTATTCTCCAAATTGTTTTACAAAACAACAATATAGGGTTAGAAAAATCTGCAAAAAACACAGATCTAACAAAAATCCATGTCCCACCGGGCATGCCAAAATGTTTATGGTGAAAATGGATACAATAATATTGAAAGACTAAATGAATTCAACCACAAAACCCTAGCCTAACAACAACAAAGATCCACCATAACATATGAAGATTACCTAAGACAATGCAAATCAAATGAAATCACAAAGATTATACCATCACATGTCCAATAGGGTTTGGATTTCCATTCTTCCTATCTCCATTGATCTTGCTTGATATATTTGCTCTCAGATTTTATGTGCACAAGAGCTCAACAAAGAACGGAATGTGGTTGCAAGTAGGATCGCCTATGTTCAAAAGCATAGTGTAGTCAAGTAGTCAGCAGGGGGGTTTGATAATGAAGGAAGCATCTCCTTATATAGAAGACACTATATGAAATGGAAGGATAAGATTGAGAGGTGTAAAAGGAGGTCGGCTATGATTAAAGGGTAGGTAAAAGAAATAATAAAATAATGAAAGGGGTAGGTAGTGTATGAATTAAGAGATGAATGACATGTGTCATGGGTAGAAAAGGTTAATGAATTAATTAAATAAATAAAGATTTATTTAATTAATAGAGGAAGTGGGATAATTAAATAAATAAGATATTTATTTAATTTAGGAAAAGGATAATTTAAATAAATAAATGTATTTATTTAAATGAGAAATAAGGCTAGAAGAGGATAAATGAATTAATTAATAAATAAATATTTATTTAATTAATAGAAGAATTAGGCTAAAATAATTAAATAAATAAAATATTTATTTAATTAGACTGGACAATTTTGGGTGTCTACAATATTTACCATGTAATAATTTTATTTAAAATAACAAAGATTTAAATCAATTCCTAAGATTTGATGTCACTCTGCTTTGCTTCATTCTCCTCCATGCACTCCTCTTCCTTGTCCAATGTTCAAATTTCTCCCCCTCAATCACGCTCTCATGGGTCGTGTATGGAAAATAATGTGTGGGAGGATTCATTGCCCAAACCTCAATGCAACTCTAGGCACTGATGCCCTAGATCATACTCTCACTTTGCTTTCAAGAAGATTGGCAGTACGCGTTTTGTCAAAACCGATGATGCTCCTATGGTGAGGGGTCTCCTAGGCAAGGATGTAGTGAAAAATGATTTCAAAGTTCCACCGTGTGGAAGGGGAAGCACTATGGTTTCTAATTCAACTCAAATCTTGAGCAATTATATTTTTGGGGGCTTTGCGACAAGATGCCCCAGGTTCATGGGGGGTTAAAAAAAAGACTAGTGCTAATGTGTGGCGCTCCCCAATGCCTTCAAAAACCCCGCTAAATTCTTCAGCGAGTATTTGGGACTTTAAGCTTGCACTGCATTCTGGTGGTGGGGGTGTTCACAACTCCATTATGGGGTGGATTCTTCTTGCTTTGGCAGTTGTTGTCACAAAAGTTTGCACCCTACATTGATCAGACATGACCATCAAACTTGTGAAACATTGAATCATCCTCTCAAGTGTGGGACCTTGTGAAATGTGAGGTTGAATTTCTAGAGAAGGCCAAATTCCTTTCCAATATAAATGCAGAGTGTTAGACCAACCCAACACTGGTAAAACTAATATATGATCTGACGGGGAAAAGGGAGGGAAAAAAGGGTTGCTTGAAAGAATGGAAATAGGTTTTCACCTAGACTGTAAGTGATCTTCCCTACCTATGACTGCACAAAACACAATTAAAACCACCCAAGACATGCACAAGATTCTATCCTAATTAGCTTCCAAAATGCAGAGTGAAGGTTGGAATTTGCAAAATAGTAGGAGGAACTGATCTAGTTCACAGATGATATCCACAAGGAATCAACACAATCATCTATACTAAGGAAAGAAATTAAAATGCATTCAGACAAAAAGGTAAAAGTATTACACAAGTTGAAAGAATTGAATGAAGGCAAAACAGGTGAATTCTATTCAGGCAAGGGAAAAGTAGATTTTTACAAGTGCATAGAAACATAAGTTTTCTAGAGAAGAAAAGAAACAAGATCGTGTACAAATGTTACAAATTTTCCTTTATAGTTCAGGCATAACTCAAATGGTTACAATTAAGAAACCTTAATCCACATAGGTTTAGGTTACAAAATATCAGACAGGAGGAAGAATCAGATCGACAAGCTCATCTGATTGCGTGCGAGGATAGCTTTGAAAATATCTTCCCCATCTTGGAAGAAATAAAATCCCTGTACAGAAGGAGGAAAATATCTACGTAGATACTCTTGCAAGGCATAAAAGTCCTCATTCTGTATTGAAGGGACATGGGTAGCATCTAAAGAGGCCTGCAGAAGTCATCTTTGGAGTTATGGCATTGAAATGTGGTGGTTGGATAAAAATCTAATCCAAAATCAGGCACCAATTGGGTAGAAAAAGTGGCCTCGACCATCGGATCGACAACCACCCTACAAAGAGTTTTGAATGCTAACATTCACCGCGAGCTTGAAAAATGGTCGTTGATCTAAGAGATTCATGTGAAGATTGGCACACAAGATCTCTCCACATAGCCCTCCAAAATGCTCAAAATAACATTAAAACATGGCCCTTGATCAACCTCTTGAGTGAAAATCCACAGTCGCATGCATACCACATGGCAGGACCCAGTTCTTGATCATTGCCGAACAATGATAACACTCTCTTCCTCTTGGTAACATCACTTATCACCTAGTTGTGCGAAAGAAGAACAATTACAGTGGGGAACAGAAGTGGAAAGTTCTCGACTATGCAATAAGCGATAAAAAAGAACCCCCGCCAACAACCTCATCCCCACTCACCATCGCTTATCTTTTTATTTCACAAAAATGGAAGATTGACATAGGGAAAAAAAGTGGAAGTGTTCTTGTTCGATGTGACAAAGCGATAAGAAAACTCCGTTAGCCGGTAGCGGGTGAAAGGGATCGATCTTGCCATGAAATTAGGACCCTTCAGCCAATGACCTTAAATGGTTTGACCACAGTGACTGATCAACTTAAAAATAGAACTTGGAGCTCGAATAGATGAAAAGACCCCAACTGCTTGTTGGCAACATTATGCATAACACGCAGGTTATGCAAACTATCAGTTATTTTCATGACAGGGTTGACACAAAAAAGGTCAACATCTTGGTGACTCAGAGGGTGCCTTAAGCCTACTTCGAGAAAGACCAGAAGTCATAGATATCTATTGGGCATTAGTCAAAACTAGAACAAAATTAGATAAACCTTTGCCCCTGCAACCTCCCAAAAAACTAATTTTTTTCATCCTATGGAAGAATAGCCTGTGCTCATGCACTTCCTGGAAAACTGGAAAAATATAGCTAATATTTGCATTGCTACAATAAGAGGCAAATGATACCTTTTGCCTCTGTCAAAGACAAACCTCTTGAAGGAGATAATCTCCCTTTTTTCATAGTTGTAGTCACCAACCGACTACAACAACTAAAGTATCTTGTAAGCATATAACAAAGCATACATTTTGTTGATGTGGTGAGAAGAAATCTCACCATTTACTATGTTGTTGCAGGGAATCCACATAAAATAAGCCTTTGAAACACATGGAGGGACTATAAATGTATGCTTCGCAACAAAAGAAAGATGCATCAGGGGTAGGCCAGTATCAGATCCAACTCTTGTAGAAGAGAAGGAAACCTCTTCACACAAGGGAGAGTCACTTCTATTATAGCTACCCTACTCCTGGTATGAGTTGAAACCAAAAGAAAAGGCCTCAAACTCACATCAAGATGACAAGTATACCATAACCCCATCTCGATCTGCTTAAGGGGGATCCTCAGACATATCAAAGTGGAAACTTTGAAGCTTGGGCATACTATTAAATTGAGCAACCAAAGGAATTTCTATATGATCAACATGCTGCTACTCAACCTCAACAAATTTGGTATGTTGGTCCCAAGTAAAAAATTCAAGCTCAGACACCTTATCCTTAATGTCAAAAGAGACATTTTCATATTAAATGAAGGCCTCAAATTCAAAATCATCACATTCATGGACAGGGGAGAGCCAAAATTTATCATAATCGCATGTGCTGATATCTGGCTCATCAGCACAAACCTGAGGCTCTTGAGACACCTTATAGTTTGACTTAAAATATTCAAGTTGTCTCTATGTTTTTATTCTTTCTTATTCTTGGTGACAAACTGCAGCAACCACATGCTCATGGCATGGCTCATTTATGCAAAATCATTGCTCCATATGGCCTCCTCCACATTAGTTTTTTGCTTGATAACCTACTACCGCAATTGATCATTCTCAATATCCACTTGTAGCACCACTGATTTTCTCTCCATGAGCCTATTCAGTATAATTTTCAACTGCTTGATCTTTTCCTCACCTACAAAAACAAGTTGCTCCACAAGGAAGGTTTCATGTTGTTGCTAATAGAAGGCCTCCTCCTGTTGATAATATAAGATTGAGGATCCCATTGATGTTATTGGCCCTCAAACTATTGTTTTTGTGCCTGATATACCTCCTGCTATTGATCCCAAAGTTGTTGCTTGATTTCATCAAGCTACCTTATGTAATCTTGCATAATGTTCACCATTTTAGCCATAGTGGATTCTACAAGAATGGTTGCCTCACTCTTTTGAGGCTGATCGAGAGGTAGAGCAAGGGTGGGTGGGTGGAAAGCATTAGGAAAATACCCAACTACTATTAGAGCAAAGTCACTATTTGGGCTAAAACTAGGAGTAGTCCTAGTTTGTTCATTTTGGTGAAATGGGGAGGGTTGATTGACGTTTCCAAAAGGGAGAGGTGAATATAAATTACACCCATGATATGAGATCATATTTTAAAGCATTGATGAAATAGGTTTGTTACACAAAAATGCTTAAAAGAGGAGACTGATATGCCAAACCAAAGGTTGATAACATACCAAAAAATTGTAGAGTCGCCAGGTACTTGAAGGAATGATACCTCCAAAGGCTTGAGACTAAAGAACATACCAAAGATTTAGTTGGTTAGAGCGTTGAACTGCTATAACTAGTAGATTTGTTCTGTAGAGTCTCTAGGTATGTAGGATGTTGCCTCTAAAGGCTGAATTTGCTGATAGACACACCAACTATTAGTCAATAGATAAGAAATATTGAACCAAAGTTGGTTCAATCTATCCCACCAGGCGTGCCAAAAATTGTTGTCACAAAAGTTTGCACCCTAAAATGATTAGACTTGATCATCAACCTTGTGAAACATTTAATCAACCTCTCAAGTATGGGACCTTGCGAAATGTGAGGTTGAATATTCGAAGAAGCTTGACTTCCTTTCCAATCTAAATTTAGAGTGTTAGACCAACCCAACAATGATAAAACTAATCTATGATTTGAGATGGAAAAGGGAGGGAGAGAAGGGTTGCTTGAAAGAATGGAAATGGATTTGCACCTAGACCAAAAGTGATCTTCCCTACCTATGACTGCACAAAACACAAATAAAACCACCCAAGATATGCACATGATTTTGTCCTAATTAGCTTCCAAAATGTAGAGTGAAGGTTGGAATTTGCAAGATAGCAGGAGGAACTGATCCAGTTTACAGATGACATCCATAAGGAATAACACAATCATCTATACTAAGGAAACAAATTAAAATGCATTTAGACAAAAAGGTAAAAACATTACACAAGTTGAATGAACTAAATGAAGGCAAAACAAGCGAATTCTATTCATGCAAGGGAAAAGAAATTTTTTACAAGTGCAGAGAAACATAAGTTTTGTGTAGAAGAAAAGAAAGAAGATCATGTACAAATGTTACATATTTGTCTTTATAGTCCAAGCATAACTCAGATGGTTGCAGTTAAGAAACCCTAACCCAATGTTACAAAATATTATAGAGGAGGAAGAATCAGATCTACAACCTAATTTAATTTCATGCAAAGAAAGCTCTGAAAATATATTTCCCATCTAGGAAGAAATAAAATCCCTACGCAGAAGGAGGAAAATCTTTGCCTACATGCACTTGTAGGGCACAAAATTCTTCATTCTGCATTGAAAGGTCATGGGTAGCATCTAAAACAACCTGCAAAAGTCACCTATGGAGTTATGGCATTGAAATCCGGTGGTTGGATGAAAATGTAATCCAAAATCGGGCATCGACTGGGTAGAAAAAGTGGCCTCGACCATTAGGTCGACAACCACCTTGCACAGAGGTTTGAATGCTAACGTTCATTGTGGGTTTGAAAAAGTGGTTGTCGATCTGAGAGATTTGCGTGAAGATGGATATTTGAGATCTCTCCAAATAGCCCTCCAAAAGGCTCAAAAGAAGATTAAAACATGGCCCTTGATCAACCTTTTAAGTGAAAATCCACGGCTGCACGCATGCCATGTGGTGGGACCCAGTTCCTGATCGATGCAAAATAATGATAACACTCTATTCCTCCTGGTAGCATCGCTTATTGCCTAATTGAGCAAAAGTAGAATAGTTGTAAGAGGTAACATAAGTGGAAAGATCTCGACTACATGATAAGCGATAAAAATAACTCGTGCCAACAATTTGATCCCCAGTCACCATCACTTATCGCATTGTTGTGTGAAAATGGAAGATCGAAACATGGAATAAAAGCGAAAGTGTTCCTGTTTGATGTGACAAAGTGATAGGCGAACTCCACCAGCTAGTAGTGGGTGAAAGGGGCATGTCCCGCCATGAACTTAGGACCCTTCTGCCGATGATCCTTAAGTGATTTGATCATCGACTGATCAACTTGAAAATAGAACTTGGAGCCCGAATAGATGAAAAGACCCTAACTACTCCAACATAGTGTGCATAACATGCATATTATCTAAAAACTCATATCTGTTATCTGCATGGCAGGGTTGACACAAAAAAGGTCAACAATATTGTTTCCAAGCTATGTCCTATTCAACCTTCCTCCTCAATTCTTGAGGTATGTCTGGATGATTTGGGCATATGGAGTGGGAAGAATTTTTCTAGGATTGTGCCCTACTTTGTAGGTTAACAAAGGTGTGGCCAAAACTATGTGATCTGCATTCATGGATTATTGAGAATTTGAAAGCATTCATGAAGGGTGAGATTTGGATTTACCCCTATGCTCGGGGATTCTTCATTTTGGAATTTAACTTAGGAGAATAGAAAGTTGGTACTAGAGAATGGTCCATGGATCTTCCAAGGTGATTTCTAGTGTATGAAACCATGGTTCCTTTCTTTTGATCCACACACATAAATATTTATCACAACTTACTTTTGGGTGCAGATATCATATCTTCCTCTACAATTTTGGGGAGTTGATCACCTTCGAACCATCAAGAAAGATTGGGCAAATATCATTGCACCTCCAAGGAAACTATTGACTTCTAAAACACCACCTATGCTTGAATAAGTGTTGAAATGGATCTATCCAAAGGCCTACCTATTGGTACTATTGATGATGGGTAGTAGAGGATGGAAGCAACTAGTGGAATATGAGAAAATTTACTTTAGATGTAGAAGATGCTTCTCAACTAATCACCGTACATTCCAATGTCAAAAACAAAGTGTTGTGGGATATTTAACATCTTCTAGAAAACCCTCTTGGTGGGCTAGGGTTGAGTCTCAACATTATGTCATTCCTCCTACCTCTCAAGATTTGAATCTATCTCAAGCCCTTGCTAAAAATACAAAGGCTTGTTCTCTTTCCTGACCTAGGGATCGCCCTCATTTTCCTTCTCTATCCACAATGATAATGGGCCCACTGTGGAATCTCAAATTTCACAGGACACCCACACTAACAGATTTCACCTTGGCTTGCTCTCCAAAACTACTGGAAAATGATTTGGTCATGGGCAATCATGTTGGTTCATAAATTGAGAGCTCCCATCCAAAATATTCTGGATGGAAAAAGTAAAGAGGAGGAAGCAACATCCTTAACATCAAATAAACTTGCGGTCATCCAAGAAAGGGGAAAATATAGATAATTATTATTGCTCAGCCATTTGGCAAGGTATTTTGCAATCTTTGTGCCTACAAATTCATGTAAGCACAGTTGCTTGCCTTCACAATTGTGTAGGTTATGTTACTGTATGTGGCTACAATAACTATTTTGGCTTGGGCAAATGCCTTTTTTGTAATTATTCCCAATTAGGGACCATCTTAATGCACCCCTATTTATGGGCTGCTCTATTTTTTGGTTTCAAATTAATATGCATTTTTACCACAGCTTTGTTACGCATGATCAAAAAATAAATAATTTTATTTATAATATAATAATGAGAAATTATTGACATCTCATCGTTATAATATGAATGGGTAACTAAAGTCTTATTATTTTATATATGTTTGATATTTATAATTTTATGTACTTTTTAAATTATAATTATTATTAAAACGCAAATTGCTCCACTTATCAATTATTGCATAGTCAAAAGGAATAAGACAAAAATAGTTACTATTATTATGTAATAGTGTCACTATTATAAAATTATGTTGTTTATGATAATATTATAAAAATACAATAAAACTTTCACTAAATAAGTCTAAATCTTACATCATTCTACTAAAAAATTTCCAATGAATTAGTCAAAATCTTATATCATACTAATAAGACAAGTAAGACAAGCAGAATGCACCCAAGACAAGCCTACAGGGTGAAACCTCTTGAGGTAAGAGCCAAGGAATGATAGTGGCCTCATCCTTATGATGTTGGAGCCTTGCACTGTGTAAGACGTGATCCTCATTTAGAACCATTCAACTTCACCAGCAGACCAAGAATATAGATATTAGAAAACTTAATCAATATATTTTAATTCTTGATTCTCACTAAAATATACTTTGACATTTAAAAAACTTAATAGATGCATTAATATTTCTACTCTTTTACATGAACTAAAAAATAAATAAAAATTCACAACCATCGAGTAAATGTAAAATTAATGTTACAGTTAGAAAATATCTACCTGAAGAAACAAATAGAGATATAACACTAACACCTTATATTGAAACAGCCTTAGATAAATCCACAGAACCAATGCCATATATTCAGCAGATAAACACAGAATTGTTGTAGAACGAAATTAATCACAACAAAACTGATCCATCCCCGTAGGTGTTCCCAGAAAGAAAAGCACAGATTCTGCACAAATTTTTTATGAGAAAAATGGGTAGAGTTCCCATGAAAAATATCACAAAACCCTACAAATGCTGAAATTTTCATAGAATGAGATCAATCAAAACCAGTTTCCTTATAGCTGCTGTTTCAATCTACACACAATAAGCGAAAATTAGATCTGAAAGTGGAACATTAATATAATCTATTCACAATAAGCCAAAATATACAGAAAATCAGATCTGAAAGTGAAACATTAATAGAATCCCACACATTCATTAATAGAATCTGATGCACTTATTCAAAAAAATAGATCTAAAACTATGATGTTTTAAACTTTTAACAATGTTATACTATTATTTAATAAAATAATTGAAAAATCACCTTCTTTTTCAGTGATTCTCACATCATTCTCAACTCTAGATTCATATCTATATTCATTTCTTTTGAATATAAATTATTTGTTGGATTCTCGCATAATCTCATTTGAAAGTGGAGCTTTAATTGTTGGTGCCTTTGAAATTTGAAGCTTAAAACTGAAACACAATTACATACTTAAAGCTCCTCTTTCATATGAGAATATGTGGAGACTCCAACAGATAATTTATGTTTAGAAGAAGAAATGAAATAAGCATGAGCATACCCATCAAAACAAGCTGATGATGAAATAGAGAAAAACACCATATGGATTGAACCGCAACAATGAATGCAATGGTCCATATGGATTAAGCCACAACAATGAATGCAATGATCCTTACAAACCGTGTATATATAGAAATCTAAAATAACAGCAATTCTCCATTACTTGTTTCGATTTACAACGACAGATTTTTACTTCGTCTTCAAGGATCTACCCAAATCTTTAAAATTTTGGCATAGATCGAATCCTAACCCTTCTATCTTCTTTCCTTGAAAAGAAAGTCTGTGGATGAGCTGCTTACAAAAAAGGGAAATGTATTTTCATTGGCAATTGTAGATTTCAGCGATGCTATGCAGCTTTCTATTGGTGATTGATCAGATAAGTTTATTGAATGGTTAGTATTGAATGTCTTTTACCTGCTCATGATTTTGTCTTTGTATTAAATAACTTTGGATATATATGTTGATTTTTTCTATTATGTGTTTTGGTTAAGCTTCATCTCTATTATTAAGAATAATTTAGTTGTTTATCTTATTTTTTTTTTATTTTTTTTCTTGTACGCTTCATTTCTACTCATTTATATTTTCTATGTACCTTATCTTTTGTTCTTGATCTTTTATTTATTAGGTCCAAGATTGATATATGTTATATTTTGTTGAGTACCTCACATTCATTATCCTAATTTATATTTTCTATGTACCTTATCTTTTATTCTTAATCTTTTATTTTGTAGATCTAAGATTGATATATGTTATATTTTATTGAGTACCTCACATTCATATCTTAGAATTGTCAAGTTTTTTTATATTCAAGATGCATCAACAAATTTGAGGTATGATTAAGCTCTAAATTATTTTTCATTATGCTTGGATGCATCCAAGTTAAATTCTTTAAAATCTAGATTGACTATTGCATCCCACAAAACCTAAATTTCTAATTAGGATGATGAAGAAGAGGACATTCCAAACTTACTTTGTCAAATATTTTATGTCTAAGCTTTCCATACCCAATAGACTTAAGTTTTTTTGTTTTTTTTAATAATTTAGTAGCAAGGCTCATTTATAAGGTGGTAAAGATTTGAAGTGCAAGAAAGTGCATGGATAGTTAGAGCCTAGGGATTTGTTTCTCTTTTATGTCATGCACTTGATAGACTTGCAAGATTAAGGTGCACTACCTTAGGGAAAAATACGTAGACTTGCACAAGTGAAAATCATTGCTTTAGGGAAAGATACAAAGAGCTGCCAAGAGATCCAATGTCTTCCGATAATAGAAAGAATAGCATAACTGATATGAGAAGGATCTCCTAATCATGAAAGTGTTCTTGAACCTCTATATCAAGTGACCAATATCATGGAAAACACATCTAACATCAACCACTATCTTAAAACACTTTCATGTTGAATATATCACCATCAAATCTCTTCACAAACAAACTTTTGCACATCTACAATATCAAATTTACTTGCATATCATTTACATTCACTTTATGTAAATTCACACTCCCACTACACATCTCATACATCCACACTTCCTAAATACAAGTGAGATCATCAAAGACCTAGTTGAGGGTTGGCCATAGACAGAGTATACGATATTGCATAAAATAAGCCACTTGGACCAAAAAATAACCAATGTAGTCCACTCCAGGTGAAAGAGGGGACCCAGATTCCTCATAAAACATCCTTCTAATTTGAATCTAATACATCAAACACACTAACACATCCTCCAAAGTTGGCATCAAATGTAACATGTAGGTAAATAATAAAACTTAGTAGCCAGTTGGCCAAAATATTTTCTAATGCAAATTACATGCAAATTACTTAATGTGAATTTCCACACACCATGACGAGACCCATAACAATATTCTAAGTCGATGTCTAATAGATATCTAGACCAAAAGTATGATCTAATCAAGATAATCCAATCGGGCACATCGAAATACATAACACAACCAAACATACCAAACACAAACCAACATAACTCACTTGCAGAATTGAAACACCACCAGAGAATTGAACTGAAGTATTGCATGAACCAAATGAACATATCTAAACACAACACAAGATTCTACATATCATGAGGCCACCAAGAACTATTTGGACCAGTCTAATAGATGCCATCACTATCAAAAAGAAACAACAACAAACTTCTACAATCCACGAACCAAAAAACTAGATGATGCGACATCCACATAGCACATACAATATGTTCAAAACCACAAAATATAATATTCACCATTCCGATGAATGAAAAGGATTCTACCACTAGTGCATTAAATACTCTTTCCTACATATTGAACTTTCCACAACTGTAACTTTCTAGAGATACTTCACCAACACAAATTCAACAACAACACCAGACACATAAACTTGCATCAAACTAAACAACAACACCAAGCAAATAAACCTACAATAGTACAAGATCATATATAGACCAAACTTAATTTGGAACAACAAGTTTGACATCAATGACAATATAACTCAAATTTCCAACAATCGCCCTCTTGGTCATTGATAGCAACATTTGATAATAAGAAAAATAAACATAGTAGCACCAAAATTTCTCCCCCCTTTGACATTAAAGACAAAGGGCACAACTCAACATGACATACTAATCTCTGCACCATTCCTTCTTACATAAATACCATCCTTTTTCTACTACTCTCCAAAAACCAAAAGAAACTACATACTCCATTGCTCCCCCTAAGAGAAACAACAATGTCGATCTAGGAGACAAAGAATAAGCTTTGAATGTCCCCCTGGAAAGATGAAACTCATCTATACATCTAGTTAGAGGAAGGAGGGACAGTAACCCCTAATTTTAGCTTGAGATACTCAAAAACATCCTTTACCAATTGTTTATTAAAGATGTCTACAACCTATTCTTTTGTAGAAATATACTCTAATGTGACCTCCTTTTCTACAACCTTCTCTCTTAAGAAATGATACTGGATTGAGATATGCTTAGTCCTCAAATCCATTACCGAATTCTTTGAAATATTTATGGCACTAGTATTATCACACATGATGGGAATAGCTTCATCATACTCTACTTTGATATCTTTAAAAGTTTGTTTCATCCACATAACTTGAGTACAACAAGATGCTATTGCAATGTATTATGCTTCTATAATAGATAGAGATACTGAACCCTTCTTCTTACTTAACCAACAGACTAATCTATCTCCCAAGAAAAATGCACCTCTACTTGTGTTTTTCCTATCATCAACACATCTAGCCCAATCAACATCTATGCACACTTTTAGCATGAAATCTATTTTATTCTTATACCAAAGACAAAAATCTAGGGTTCCCTTCATGTATCTAAAAATCCTCTTTACTTCTTGATCATGTGATTGCTTTAGATTAACCTAAAATATTGTAACTAAACAAACATCTTGCATGATATCTAGTCTAGAGGCGGTTAAATATAACAATCCTCCAATCATGGATTTGTACTTTTTTTGATCAACTTGTGAAGACTTATCATCTTTTCTTAACTTAAAACCAATAGTCAAGGGGGTTGCAATCAATTTACAGTTCTCCATTTCAAACTTCTTTAGCATCCCTTTACATTTTTGGCTTGAGAAATGAAAATCCATCTTCTAGTTGCGTAACTTACAAACCAAGAAAGAATGCTAGTTCACCAATCATTGATATTTCAAATTCCTTCTCCATCTCTTCTGCAAATTCCTTACATAGATCATCATTTCCTCCAAATATAATATTATCAACATAAGAAACAACAATCAGTTGTTTGTTACCTCCAACTTTTAAGTAGATATTTTTATCAGCAATACCTTTTCTAAAATTGTACTCTAATAGATATCTATTGAATCTAGCATACCAATCCCCAGGTGCTTGTTTGATTCCATATAATGCCTCCTTCAATCTAAAAACCATATCCATATCTTTTGACAACTTGAACCCATCCAACTGTTCAACATATACCTCTTCTTCAAGTTCTCCATTTATAAAAGATGGCTTGACATCCATCTCAAATGCCATAAAGTTCTTATAAGAAAAAAAAGAAAGAAACATTCTTATAGCTTCCACCCTAGCTATTAAAGAATTTTTTTTCTCAAAATTGATACCTTCAACTTGTAAATAAACTTTACATACCAACCTTGCCTTGTTCCTTGTGACTTGTCCTTGTTCATTTAGCCTATTTTGGAACACCTACTTAGTTCCTATCAAATTTTTGTCCCCTATTCTGGGTAACAGTTCCCATGTCTGATTTTACTGTATCTGATTTAACTCTTCTTCCATTGTCTTTACCCAAATTTCTTCTTTTCTTCTTCCTCATAAGATTTGGTTCCACATGTGAGAGAAAACAATAATTTTCTTGCTCATTGGCTTCCATAACTCTTCTTCTTGTTCGAACACCTTTGTTTTTTATCTCCAATAATCTAATCTTTTGATTGGTTCTTTTGCCAATATATGGTTCTTCTTCTTATCTTTCATTTGTCTTTTTTCCCTTATTGTCTTCCGGATCAACCTTCGCTTCTACAACAACTAAAATAATTTCAAATTCAGTCCCCAGTTTAGGTTCATAGGTAATCTAACCCTATTCTTCAAAAAAATTTACATTTGTACTTTCTACTATCTTATTTAGTCTCTTGTTGCAATACCAGTAGACTTTGTTGTTTGTAGCATATCCCAAAAATATCCCTTCATTTTCTTTGCTATCAAACTTTCGTAGATCATCTTCATCTATCCTAATATAGCACTTACTTCCAAATATATTGAAATACTTCATAGTAGGAGGTCTTCCATTCTAAAGCTAATAAGATGTCTTCATTATTTTTACTCTTGTACCTTGTTAAAAACATAGATAGGAGTATGCACAACTTCTTTTCAATACACATTAACTCAAAGTGAGAATCTTTCAACATAGTTCTAGCCATCTCATAATAGTCCTATTATTTCTTTCTACAACTCCATTCTATTGAGGGGTTATTGGGACAGAAAAATGCCTTCTAATTCCATATTTTCATAGGAACTATCAAATTCATTTGAAGTAAACTCTCCTCTATAAAATCTCAAAAAATTGATTTTAGCATCTACGTGATTTTCAACCATTGACATTAATACTTTAAACTTTTCAAATGCTTCATATTTTTCTTTCAAGAATGTAACCCATGGCATCTTAGAGTAACCATTAATAAGAAACATAAAGTACCTTTCTCCATTAAGTCATTTTTTCCTAGTAGGTCCACAAAGATCTATATGGACTAGCTCCAAAGTTTTAGAAGTAGAATATATCTTGTTATTGAATCTCCTCTTCATATATTTTCCTAGTTGATGGCCCCTACACACAACATTAGTAAGTTTGATAATTCTTGGTAAATCTCTCACAACTTTAGTATTACTAATCTTCACAATGTTATCAAACTTGACATGTCCCATTCTTTTATTGCACAACAGACATTAACTGCTGTATGCTACCAAACACTTTCTCCCGCTTGTATCCTTTATATCATAGATATTTCCACTTATTCTAACAAGTTCTATAACCAATCTCCTAGATTTTTCTTTTCTAATCAAACAGATGAACTTATTGAAAGTGACTTCATAACCTTTTATTCCACCTCTGAATAGCAAAATAAATTATGTCTCTTACCTTCAACATAATAAACATCATGAGTTTTATTCTTACCACTAATTGTAATACTTCCTATCGCACAAATAGGTGCAACTTACTCTCCTCAAAATTTTACTGGTCCTGTATCATACTTTTCAAGATTGATGAACTTCTCTTCATCACCACTCATATGATTGAGCATCTGGAGTCAATGATCCAAGATTTTGGTTCCACTTTGGCAATGCAATGCAATATTTTCACATACTAAATTTCTATTGCTCTTCATTCATTTTGGTCTCCCGAACATTTCCTTATTATTTTCCTCTATAGATAGAAATAGAGATTCTTCATTTGAGTCATCACTATCTTCATCCTCAGATGAATGCATTTTTCCTTTATCTCCATCATCTATCCTTTTCTTCTAGTCATATCTTTTGTGCCCACTCTTATTTTCATTATCATCAAATATCTTACAAGTTTTCCTTATACATACATTTACAATCATAATGAGTAGTTCTTCCGCAATTAAAGAATTTTGGAGGTAACTTACCTTTGTATTTTCTAGTTCCTCTCTTTAGTCTTCTCACAAAGTTTTCTTGGATCTCATCCATACTTTCACTTGTTTCTAGTACATCTTCAACCATCTTTGAAAAATTAAATGTATCTCTTTTCTTTCCCTTTTGATATCTTCCATCTCAGATATTTCATAGGCAGATAGTGATCCAAGGAGTTGATCAATTGTATACTTATCTAAATCATGACATTCTTCAATAGAACACTTCTTAGGCTTGTAGGGTTTAGGCAGAACCAAAAAAATATTTCTCACAACATCACCTTCTTCTATCTTTCCACCAACACCTTTGATATCATTCACAATCTCATTTACCCTATGTATGTAACCTTCAACACCTTCATCATCAGCCATCTTTAGACATTCATAATTATGTTTCAAATTCATTAACCTAGCCTACTTTGTCTTAGGATCTCCTTCATATGCTTGACTTAACTTTTCCCAGACTTCTTTGGATCCTTTTAATCTGGTAGCTTTGGTAAATACTACATCACTTAAACAACTAATAATGATAATTCTAGCCTTTGCATTATTCTCATGATTCTTAACTTCATTCAGAGTTTGATCTTCATTCAGTGGAGGCATATAGCCAGATGTGATAATTCCCTAGATTCCACTTGACAAATTTTTCAAATAATATTACATCCTCTCCTTCCAATAAGGAGAATTTGTGCCATCAAATCTTGGTGATTTGAAATTGAGATCCTGCACCATTTTGAATCTACCACAAGTGGTTAAGCTCTTCTAAAATTAACCTTGCTTTGATATGAATTGTTGAATCCATGACAAGACTGAGAAGAGGGGTGAGTTAGTCTAGATCTCTAAAAATTGATCTATCAAGATTTAAACAATATTTAACCATTCTTCAATAATACTGCAAAAACATCAACCATCAACACATAAACATCATATTTACATGGAAATCCCAACAAACAAACCATGGTGAGAATCATACTCACAATATAAATAAATTGATTATAATAATTTAGGCTCATTTCCAAGGAGAATTATGCACTTGATGGACTTGCAAGGCTAAGGTGTACAACCTTAGGGTGAGATGCATATACTTTTATAACTGAAGGTCACTACTTCAGGGAAAGTTACAAAGAGCTACCGAGAGACCCAATATCTTCCAACAATAGAATGACTAGTAGAACTGATATGAGAATAATCTTATAATCATGAAATTTTCCTTGAACCCTTGTGTCAAGTGACCAATATCTGTTGGCATTATGTGAACTGGTATGAGGACATAATGACATTGTATGTTTTCATTGAAGTCAATATGTTGCAGAGGTGTGAACCACCATATGTGAGAACTGGTATAACACTGTGAACCGACATTTGTGCCAAAGTGAAGCAATGTGCTTGTTCAAAGGTGAACCGACATATGGTTATGGGAACCGGCACATGGAAGCGTTGAATGACTACCAGTTCGTAGTCTCAACTTTAGGGTTATCGGTTGAAGTGCTTCAAGCCTGTGTGGCTCAACTGATGACTTTGTGCAATGAGTTAGCATGAAAATAAAGAACAAGATCATGTTGCCATGTAAGCCCTATGTACATGAAGGATCGTGCATGAAGAAGATCTTGCCTATCTACCTCGAGAATATGAGAAGACTGTAAAACAGTGATAACGTGTGATGGGTTATCAACCGCCATGAAAAAGGCAGAAAATGAATGATGGAGATTAATTCAGCATGCACAATGGTCAGGATTGAACCATTTGAATTCCTTAACCTATTAGGTTTAGGGTTTAGGGTTTATGCTACTGACCTAACTGTTTTCGATAAGGTCGATGTTGTGACTCTTTCTAGGGTTGTTGGCAAAAGTTGTGTGTGAGTATCCAAGAGAAGGGATAAGTGATTCTTGCCAGACCAAAAGGAGAGACGTGATACTTGCAGAGTGTAAGTGCAGAAGGAAAAGAGGAGCTTAAGTGGATTTGCATTGGCATTGAGTGTTGTTACCAGATCATTGTAATACCTGTTGATCTCTAACCACCTCAACAGTTGGAAAATCCCTTAACATGGTAGCTTTAACCGGCTTGCTGAAAATACTTTAACAAGGTAACTCTAAGCTACTGAGTTCAAAGTCCTTTATCTATTGAGTTCTTGAAGTCCTCTAACAAGGTAACCTTTAACAGGGTTTAACCCTTAATTGGGTATTGTAGCCATCCCTTAACCGGGTGATCTCTAACAGGATCGGTTCCTAGCAGAACCTATTGTAATGTCTCTAACTGGACAAGGCTCATAACAGAGCGGACTTTCAAAGAGTTCAAAAATAGCTTGTGGGTATTCATCCCCATCGTGGTTTTTCCCAGTTGGGTTTCCACGTGAAAAATATGTGTGTCATGTGTGATGCTTTTATTTTGTGACGCTTTGCTATTGTTTGTTAAGCATATGATGGTTCTGTGTTTTATGCCTGGCAATAAAACATGTTGAACTAGTTGTTATTATGATCTGATGATAGATCACCTATTTATGCATAAGGATGAAATGGTAGTGTAGTATCAAGCTGGGTGAAAGGCTAAATGATTAACCAGTTAATGCTTGTCTCAGACATTCTTAGCTTTACCGGTTGCACTCTGTTTCAAACCGCTATCTCTATCTGCCAGTCTTTTGAAGTGTTTGCTATCACATCGGTTTAAGACTGTTGTTTTTTGCCTATACTGATTCACCCCCCCCCCTCTTAGTACCAGTTTGGTACTATCTACTCATCATTGAGTTATCAATTGGTATCAGAGCGTCCTCCAAGTCCTCTAAGTTATAAGCTTAACTGCTTGAGGTAAAGATCCCAGTCAAATGATGAAGAGGGAAGGTCCAAAGTTTAACAGGGAAAATTTTAGTATTTGGAAAGATAGGATGAAGATATTCATCAGAAGCATGGGTGCTCAACACTGGAGCTATGTTGAGAATGTCTATGTTGCCCCTACCAGTACTCTCACCAATGAACAAAAGAGAGAGATACAAGAAAATGGGCAAGTCATGGAAGCCCTAATTAGTAGTTTATCTGACATTGAGTTTATTGATGTTCAGGAAAAGGTAAATCTCAAAGAGGTATGGGATGCTCTTGAAAATATCTATGGTGGTGATGAACATGTAAAATAGGCTAAGGAAGAAATCCCGAGAGGGAAGTTTGAAGATATGCTGATGGTTGAAGGTGAGGCCATTCAGCAGCATGGAATAAGAATCAAAATAGTTGTTGGAGATATCAAGAGTGCAGGTGGTAAAATAGAAGATTCCACTGTGGTAAGCAAACTCTTGAGATCCCTATTGTTGGTCTATGCAATAAGGGTTGCTGCTATTCAGGAGTTGAGATCAATAGACAAGACTAAGGTATCCTTGGACTCCATCATAGAAAAGTTGACAACCTATGAGCTAAATAGTTTTGATGGCAGTGTTCAAAAGACTGAATCAACTTTTAAAGCCTCTGCTATACCATCCAGAAAAGGAAAAGAAGCTAGCACTAGTGGTGAACCAAGATAGAGTAGAGAAATGGATGATGAGGAGATTTTGATGGCATTTGAAGCTCTCCTTGCTAGGAAACTTCCTAAAGGAACCGGAAAATACAAAGGTAAGCTTCCTTTGAAATGTTTTTCTTGCAACCGGATAGGACATATTGCTGTAAACTGTCCTAATGGCGACAATAAGGACAAACCGGAAAGGTTAAATAAATTCAAAGGAGGAAACCGAAGAAATTGTTTTGTGGCAGTTGATGAAGGTGTCACAAACGAAGAGTCAGAGGATGAAGAAAATGAAGATATTGTGTTTGTTGTTGTCAAAGAAGATGTGTCAGACAAGAAGGCTCTTGTCTCTCAGTTTGATAATTCCAATGAGTGGATCATTGACAGTGGCTGCTCACCATATGACTAGTGACTGGAGCAAGTTTCTATCCTTGGAAGAGTATGATGGTGGTGTGGTTCACTTCAGCAATGATGCACCATACATGGTCAAAGGAAAAGGGTCCATCTCTCTGAATGGAAAGAGTAGTGCTGACAATGTGTACTAGGTTGATGATCTGAGACACAATCTTCTGAGTGTTGCCCAGCTGAATGATGGTGGCCTTACTCTAGAATTCAAGAATGGAGTTTGCAGAATTAAAGGAAAAGATGGTGAATTGGTGGCCACCGAAATGCAGACCAAAGGTAACTTATTTCATCTAAATGCAAATATAAGTACATGTCTTATGGCTAAATTTGATGATAGCTGGATATGGCATAGGAGACTCTGCCATGTAAACTTTGATAACATTATAAAGGCTAGTAAGATCACGACAGTTAGAGGGTTGTCGGTATTAAGCAAACCGGATAATACCTTGTGTAGAGAGTGTCAATTGGGGAAAATGTCTTCCTCAACATTTAAAGGTAAATCTTTCATTGTTGACAACTTGCTTGATCTTGTGCATACTAATTTGTGTGGTCCTATGAAAACTAGAAGTGTACAGGGTGATATGTACTTCATGATTCTCATTGATGACTGCTCAAGAATGATGTGGGTCACATTCTTGAAAGACAAGTCTGAAGCCTTTGTAAAGTTTAAAGCTTTCAGAGCATTAGTGGAGAAGGAAAGTGGTAAAAGGATCAAGTGCCTGAGAACTGATCAAGGAGGGGAATTCACTTCCGGTGAATTCAACAAGTACTGTGAAGAACATGGCATCAAGAGGCAATTGTCTACCCCCCAGAATCCACAATAGAATGGCCTAGCAGAGAGGAATAACTGAACTATGGTCGAAGTAGCAAGAACCATGTTGATTCAAGGAAAGGTAGCTCACACCTTTTGGAGAGAAGCGGTGAGCACTGTGGTCTACACAATGAACCGGGTACTCATCAAGAAAGGTAAGGATAAAACTCTTTATGAGTATTGGACTGGTAAGACACTTGTAGTTAGCTACTTTAGAATGTTTGGTAGCAAATGTTACATCAAGAGAAGTGAACACCAGAGCAAATTTGATACGAAATGTGATGAGGGAATATTCCTAGGATATTCCACCAAGAGCAAAGCTCTCAAGTGTTTCAACAACAGGATTCAGAGAATTGTGGAAAGCATCAATGTAAGAGTTGATGAAACCTCTAAGAAAACTAAGGAAACCAGTATTAAGCCAGCGGTAAGTGAACCGATTACAACCTTCTGGGAACTAGTTGTTAGTCAACCATATACCAGAAATAGTGTTCCTACACCGACAGATGTAGATGCTGATACTGATGGAGATGAGGATGAAGAAGAAAAGAAAGAGGAATCTATAAAGACCATTCCTTAGTATGTCAAGTTGAATCATGATCCTAAGCAGATCATAGGAGATAAGGATGCAGGAATCCTTACAAGAAGAAAAGTCAGATAAAACTCATGCATGATCTCTGAACTCGAGCCTAAAAAATTCAAAGAGGCACATAAGGATGAAGACTGGATCAAGGCAATGGAAGAGGAACTTGACCAGATAGAGAAAAATGGTACATGGTCCTTGGTACCCAGACTGCAGCACAAAAATGTCATTGGTACCAAATGGGTCTTCAGAAATAAGCTGAATGAAGATGGCAGAGTGATTAGAAACAAAGCCAGACTGGTGTGCAAAGGATATGCTCAAGAAGAAGGAGAAGACTATGGTGAAACTTTTGCTCCTGTAGCCAGACTGGAAGGAGTTTGTATGCTTCTAGCATATGCAGCTTTTAAAGGCTTCAAAGTATATCAAATGGATGTAAAATCTGCATTCCTAAATGGTGTACTTGAAGAGGAAGTGTATATAGAGCAACCAGATGGGTTTTCCCTATCTGAATATAGTGACATGTTGTGTAGGCTACATAAAGCCTTATGTGGTCTAAAATAGGCACTTAGAGCATGGTATGAATGCCTACATTCCCATCTTGTGAAGATTTGATTTGAGAGAACAAGTGAAGATAGCAATATCTACTTGAAGTCTGAAGGAGATCAGATCCTGATCTATGAGGTATTTGTTGATGACATTATCTTTGGTGGAGATGACAAGATGAGTCATGAGTTTGCAGATGAGATGAAGAAAGAGTTTGAGATGTCACTCATAGGGGAGATTGAGATCTTCATTGGACTGTAGATCCAATAGATGAGAGATGGAATTTTTATCACTCAGTCCAAGTATGTCAAAGAGGTGTTGAAGACCTTTGGCATGGAAGATAGAATACCGATCAATGATTGGTAAATTGCATTATGCAGTGCATAGCAGACCGGATATTGCACATGCAGTTGACATTACTGCAAGGTTCCAGAAAAGTTCAAGAGAATCCCACTTGGTTGCAGTCAAGCAGATCCTTAGGTATCTGAAGGGAACTGTTGACTATGGATTGTGGTATCCATATAGCAAGGATTTCAACTTGAAAGTGTTCATAGATGTTGATTGGGCTGGTAACGTAGATGACCAAAAGAGTGCAACCGGTGGTGCATTCTTCCTTAGTTGTAGACTGGTCTCTTGGATGAGTAAAAAGCAGAGTTGTATCTCTCAATCTATAGCGGAAGCAGAGTATGTTGCGGCTTTCATGAACTGCACTCAGACAATTTGGATGAAGCATGTATTGAATGGCTTCAAAGTCCCTGTATCTGAAGTGGTAAGTATATTCTGTGACAATACTAGTGCAATTAATATCTCCAAGAATCTGGTTTTACATTCTAGAACCAAGTACTTTGAGCTTAAGTATCATTTCTTGAGGGAAAAGGTTCAGAACAAAGAGATTGCATTGGAGCATGTGTTTAGTAAGGAGCAGTTAGCAGACATATTCACCAAGCCTCTCCCAAAGACTACATTTACACACTTAAGAGATGAATTAGGGGTACTGCCCCTTCAAGAGGTGAACTAAATGCATATGCTCCACATTAGTCTAGTATTGCATAGTCAAATTTATTTTGGATTGATGTGTTGAAGGATGCTACTCCTTAGGCGGAGCAGCATAATGGAATAGGGAAGCTTGTGCCTCCACTTTGGCATTGTTGTCAAAGGGGGAGAAGATGTGAAGTGGAGAAGATATCTGCAGAAATTTGGGGAGAAGAAGTGAAGCGGAGAGATATCTTTGTATATTGCCATCAATGCCAAAGGGGGAGATTGTTGGCATTATGTGAACCGATATGAGGATATAATGACATTGTATGTTGTCATTGATGTCAATATGTTGCAGAGGTGTGAACTGGCATATGTGAGAACCGGTATAACACTGTGAACTGGCATTTGTGCCAAAGTGAAGTAGTGTGCTTGTTCAAAGGTGAACCAGCATATGGTTATGGGAACCAGCACATGGAAGCGTTGAATGACTACCAGTTCGTAGTCTCAACTTTAGGGTTTCTGGTTGAAGTGCTTCAAGCCTGTGTGGCTCAACTAGTGACTTTGTGTGATGAGTTAGCATGAAAACAAAGAACAAGATCATGTTGCCACGTAAGCCCTATGTACATGAAGGATCATGCATGAAGAAGGTCTTGCCTATCTACCTCGGGAATATGAGAAGACTGTAAAACAGTGATAACGTGTGATGGGTTATCAGTCGCCATGAAAATGGTGGAAAATGAACGATGGAGATTAATGCAGCATGCTCAATGGTCAGGATTGAACCATTTGAATTCCTTAACCTATTAGGTTTAGGGTTTAGGTTTTATGCTACTGACCTAACTATTTTCTATAAGGTCTATGTTGTGACTCTTTCTAGGGTTGTTGGCAAAAGTTGTGTGTGAGTATCCAAGAGAAGGGATGCGTGATTCTTGCCAGACCAAAAGGAGAGAAGTGATACCTACAGAGTGTAAGTGGAGAAGGAAACGAGGATCTTAAGTGGATCTGCATTGGCATTGAGTGCTATTACTAGATCATTGTAATACCTGTTGATCTCTAACCACCTCAACAGTTGGAAAATCCGTTAATAGGGTAGCTTTAACCGGCTTGCTAAAAATCCTTTAACAGGGTAACTCTAAGCTACTGAGTTCAAAGTCCTTTAGCTATTGAGTTCTTGAAATCCTCTAACAAGGTAACCTTTAAATGGGTTTAACCCTTAATCAGGTATTGTAGCCATCCCTTAACTGGGTGATCTCTAACAGGATCGGTTCCTAGCAGAACCTATTGTAATGTCTCTAACCGAACAAGGCTCCTAACAGAGCGGACTTTCATGGAGTTCAAAAATAGCTTGTGGGTATTCATCCCCACCATGGTTTTTCCCAGTTGGGTTTCCACATGAAAAATATGTGTGTCATGTGTGATGCTTTTATTTTGTGACACTTTTCTATTGTTTGTTAAGCATATGATGGTTTTGTGTTTTATGCCTGTTAATAAAACATGTTGAACTAGCTGTTAGTATGATCTAATGATAGATCACCTATTTATACATAAGGATGAAATGGTAGGGTAGTATCAAGTTGGGTGAAAGGCTAAGTGAGTAACTGGTTAATGCTTGTCTCAGACATTCTTAGCTTCACCGGTTGCACTCTGTTTCAAATCGGTATCTCTGTCTGCCAGTCTTTTGAAGTGTTTGTTGTCAAACCAGTTTAAGACTATTGTTTTTTGCCTATATTGATTCACCCCCCCCCTCTTAGTACTGGTTTGGTACTATCTACTCATCATTGAGTTATCAATATCATGGAAAATACATTGGACATCACCCACTGCCTTAAAACACTATCATCCTAAATATATCACCATCAAAGATCTTCACAAACTAACTTTCACTCATCCACAATATCAAATCTCCTTGCACATCATTCAAACTCTTTCCACTACACAACTAATGCATCTACACTCCTTAAATATAATTTATATTGTAGCACCCACCAACAAACCCCATGGAACTTACACTAACAACCTAGAAATGGAGTAATTTTTTATTTTTTTGTTTACTAATTAAGTTTCCATATAGCATCATCTAGGTAATGTGATTAAGAATTAGTTCACTTAATTTCATCTTAGTGTTGGATCACAAACATTGATTGTCTAATTATGTTCTTGCATAAGCAGAAACATGATTACATAGTCACACATAGCTCCCTAGGGCATATTGACGTCACTACATAAATTTCGTACTAATTTTATGATTATTAATCCATGCATTAGATATATAATCATCATGACAATGCACATATGAACTTAATGATCTAGTTATCATAATGTCTCAACACAAGGGTATGCTATATAGGCTTCCCTCTAATCTCTAATGCATTCTACTATCCATAATGCTTGGCAACTACACAACTAAATATGAAATAAACCCCTCTAAACACTAGCTCCTTCTAGGACCCAAACCATTCAATCCTACAAGTTTGCATGCCTTATCTTACCTAATGCATCGATACTACATACCCTTCATAGTGCATGACAAGTAAATGAAAAGCTTCTATCATATGCATAATACTTATGGTTACACATCATCTGCCTACATGATTATAATGCATCCACTAGACGATCTATCACACCATGCAATGCATAATCACTAACTCTCATCCTACAACATGTATGCTACTAAATGTTTATGCCTTAACATGATAAGAAGGAGCTCCTACTACCACTATCTTGATGCTTCTATCGCTGCCCACATGTAAAGTGCATCACTTGAATGCTATACAATATAGTTCTACCATGATGTTAATTGTACTATTGCTTCCCATTTACATAATGCATTACTTATAAGTTATTCTATCTAGTGCTGACATAGAATGCATGCATACTAGCCTATCTATACTTCTACATGTACATTGACATGGTCTACACATTAATTGTCTTATTGCAGCCATCTTACCAATGAGTTCATAATCATTTATGTTCCTTAATCTAATTGGTCTTCTAAGTCTTATTATGATTTGCAGCCTCATGGCTGATTTGGTCTCTATATTGTTGACCAGTGCTACTATTGTGTAAGTCATGTTTTATTTCTCTAACATTAGTGGTTTGCTAAGGTATTATTTAGTTGTCTATTCACAAGTTTAAGAGTCTCATAGATATGTCGTAACAACTATTTATGTTGCATCCAAGTATACATGAATATTCATATTTTCCATACAATAGTCCATTTTCATTGTTTAAAGCAAAACATGATGAAAGTAAACAAATACATCTTTTCCTCATTCTAACATGGATCTAACTATATGTATATTTCCATTGCATGACAAGATAGTGATACATAGATGTTTAATTAAGACTCTCACAATGATGAATACATAAGATACATCTTACTAGGTATATTACAATCTAAGCATGGCAATTTCAATACAAGTGTTTATGTTCACTACACATGTTTACAATGCTCCCAATACATGAAATAACAAAGAGTCTATACTCTTTACACATGTTTACAATCCTGTCCAAAAGGTGGCATAACCATTCATAAATCAATGTTACATATTAACTATTATATAACAATATCATATGAATAACTCCATTGAATGCCTAAGTCTAATGTGTAATCATGGATACACTACCTACTACTATTACATAGTCCACATGATCATAAGATTTCTCAATATTGTCAAATGTTTATGCACTATTACATAACATTATAACTCATATGCCAAGACGTTTTAATACGTAAATTTGCTTCATAGAATCCATAGCCATCACGAAGAAAGATCCAAGTCCATGCATGAAGAAGCACAACAAGAAGGGAACACCCCAATGGAAAAAAGCTCCAACTACCTAACCAATGTGGAACCTACAATGAACCACCGGCCCTCGAGCTAGGAGATGTCGCTATGTCCACACACACACTACACCTAGGTTGACGATTAAGATCAAAGGAACTAACACCAAGAAAGACTTCCATACATATTAACCATACACCAATGCAATAATAACCAAAGAAAATTCCATAGGCCGACACATCATCATGACATAAATGTGAATGTCAAAACATAAGGAAAACACATGTACAAGGGAGTGTCATCACATGTCGTACTAAACACAAGGCTCTCACCTAAGGGCATGCAGAGTCATCTCAACCTTTAAGAGACCAAGGGAGATTATCTTAATGTCTCCATGACCTTCTCATGGTCATCCTAAAACATCCTCCCTAAGGCTGGGTCATGAGGCACCATCAAATTATTATCTTTTTAGTTACAAGGAACCTCATGATAGTCCATCTCTCATGTGTTGGCATTGAGTTGGTGTTGATGTCAACCAATATTGCAGGATACTAGTAGAAGTATGTCAAATTGGTACAAAGATTGAACCAACATAAGGAAGATTAACATGAAGGCCTATCAACTGGTATGGTGGAAGACAAGTGGTTTTTAAGACTATCAGTGACTTCACTGGTATGAGGTGAGATGCATATATCTGTGAGCATGTTGAGTGATAACAGATAGAGCATAAACCAGTTTGGAGGATGGTTGCTTGTTTATGATGAAGAGGTGGAATGTTAAAATGATCACAAACCACCGGAGGTGAAGATGTGGTACCGGTGTAGTGTGTACTATCAGTTAGTAGGAGGAGAATGTATCACTAATAAGAGCTTGTTCGGGGATGAGTTTGTTGAATGTTTAAGTGTAAACCAAACTTATGTTGGTGAGCTGAGTGTATGACCAATGTGATGCCATGTGGAGCTGAGGTGGAAAGCATATAGAGGTCGGTGAAGTTTCCATTGACATGATTGTTGGAACAAATAGTCAACATTAATGAAACAACCACAAATCATGGGATGATAATAGATTTATGCGGCTTGAGGAAGAAAGAATGACAGAGAAAGATCAGGGAGTACTTGGCACCTAGATCGAAGCAAAGAATCAGACTGCAATAAGACCTTGAGAAGGAAACAACTGGGCTATAAACGAGTCGACAAATTTCAAGGTAAAAAATTATGGACGAGATTGGTATCTTTAGAAAATATCTATTAGATATTGGAAAATGTGTATAGATGCATTCCTTCAATATAGGTGATTGATCCAAGATGGATCAGATCAGATCGGATGTAGATTTGGTCAGAAAAAGGAAACCCTAACTACCCTTAGTTTTGAATTGATTCTTGGTGAGAAAGCTCAAGATTAAATATGATGACTTGAGATTGTGAATGAAGCTGCTGAAGTGTGAAGGCAAGTGTGAAATTGTTGTCTGAGAGATGAAGAGATAAAAACTTGGTGTGTTTATGAGTGAAGATTGTACCGGTAAGGAGAAGTAGAGTGAACCAGTGTAAGGAACAAACTGGTGGAGTGAGCATAGGATGCAGAGGTGAAAATCTAAAGGAAGCAACATCTGATAAAGAGTGATCAGTGTGAGTTGAAGGGTGAAGACAATGTGAGAGGGGACTTAGAAAAGTGATCAACAAAGAAAATTTGTAGAGTGTGTGGAGGAAACACAGACCGATAAGGTTGAAACCGATAGAGCAGGAGTTGTAGTTCCTTTAGGTTGTATCCTATAAACAGTGTAGGGGTTGGTACTCCTTTGAGTTGGTGCTAATAAATTAGGGGTTGATGCTCCTTGGGTTTGGTTCCCTAAAAACTGTAATCAAATCTTTTACATTGTGAGGCTGGATTGGAGCAGAAGATCTCGAACAACTATTCTCACAGAGGTTTTTCCTAGATTTGGTTTTCCTCATACATCTGGTGTTATGTGTTGCATATTCATGAGTGTGAAGTATTAACCTTTTAGGTATCTCTCCTACACACCTTGTTTGCATTGCTTTGGTAACCGGTTTGTATTTTATATGTTTCATATCAAATCGGTATAGCTCTGTTTAAGTGAAAATAGTTTAAGTCACTAATTCACCCCCCTCTCAGTGATCCATTGTGTCCAATAATTGGTATAAGAGCCTAGGTACCCAGTTTTGTCAAAAGCATTCTCTAGCTTGGGTAGATCTTGTCAAGTGTTCACAATGGCAATAAATGAATTTGCCTCCTTAAAAGCCCCTATGTTTGATGGTCTCAACTATGCCTTTTGGAGTAGAAGAATGGAAACCTACTTGTCCTCTATAGGTTGTGATGTATGGATGTCAGTTGTGAATGGGTATACAGTCCCTAATAATCCCCCTACTGATCTAGATGCTCAGAAGGAATATGAGAACAATGCTAAAGATAAGAATGTCATTCTTAGTGGGTTATTTGATAACGAGTTTGTTAAAGTAATGCACTGATCCTCTGCCAAATAAACTGGGGATAACTTGCAAAAAAATATTTGGAGGTGGTGCTAAAGTCAAGGAAGCCAAGTTCCAGACATTGAGAGCACAACTTGAGGGCTTGAAGATGAGAGATGAAGAGAAGATTGTTGACTATCTTCACAGGGTTGATGAAACAACAAACACCATCAGAGGGCTTGGAGAAGAAATAAAAGATGAAGTGGTAGTGAAGAAAAAACTTATATCTCTTACATCTAAGTATGATACAAATGTCTCAACAATAGAAGAAGAAAAAGATTTGAAAGTCTTTACAATGGATGAGTTGTATGGCTCCCTAACTGCTTATGAGATGAGGACTTCTGGTATTGATGTTGTGAAGAAAGAAGCTACATTCAAAACATCAAGAAAAGAAAAAGAATAATCTTCTCATGATGGAACCACTGAAGACTCTGATGACATCATGACAAACTTTGTTAAAAGACTCAAAACAAGTTTGGGAAAATACAAAGGCAATCTGCCTTTGAAATGTTTCAACTATGGAAAGATTGGATATTTTGCTGATAAATGACCCTATGGTGATAAGAATGAAGATGAACAATCAAGTGGTAGTAGATCATATGGTAAGGATAGGAAGAAGAATGTCTACTGGCATGGTAGAAGAGGGTACCAGAAGCAGAGTAGTCTTTACACACATGCAAATGATACCACATATGAGGAAAGTGCCTTAGATGATTGTTGCAGTGGAGATCAAGTCAAAGAAAACATTTTCATGTCTCAAGAGGTTCTTGTACTTGAAGAAGAAGAAGAGGAAGAGAAAGAAGGAGAAGTAGATCTTGAAGTAGAACTCATTAGTGCCTTAGATGAGCTAAAGAAAACAAAAAGAGATTTGAAGAAGGTAAAAAGGGCTGCAGCTGATGAACAAGAGTTGTTGGAGCAATCTCTTGAAGAGTCCAAGAAAACTATTGCAAATCTAAAACTCCAATTGGAAGAGGCCAAGAGGATGTTTGAAGTTACTAATACTGGTCTGAGTGAAAAGGAAAAGGAGCATCAGAATTTGGAAGCAGAAATAGTGAAACTCCAGAAGGACTTGTAGAAAAGTCAAGAAGAAATAAAAGTGAGAAGCAAATATGAAGGCAACACTGAAGCCCTGGACAAGATGTTGAGCAAACAGAAACAATCTAAAGATATCAGTGGCTTAGGTTTTCAAGAAGGTCAAAGTTCAAATATCAGAGACACATTTGATAAGGAGATACAATTCACTTCTTCAAATGAAGGTGAAGAGAAGAAGACATTCATGGTAAGAAAGGATACCGGCAAGAAGACATATGCAGATGCTGTTAGAAACTGCCACACAAACCGGTTTACTCAATCAGTGAAATGGAGACCATACTCAATGTACCGACATGTAGATCCAAGGAGAAATGCAAGTGTTGATCATGAAGAATTCACAAGAGTTAGAAGCATGAAAGGAAGACCCCCAGTGAGGTAGTCATTTGTAGTTTCAAGACAACCTCACCAGTATGTTCCAATATTTCATGGTTACTGTCACCAATGTAATAAATTTGGTCATAAAATGGTAGATTGTAGGAAGATGAATTTGAACCATAGTATTGAGAATAAAAAATCATTTGCTGCATTACAAAGTACAAATGTCACATGTTATAATTGCAATGAGTTTGGCTAAAAGAGTTATGGATGTACGAGTAATATGCAAATGTCCTACAAGAATGCCTTGAGTACATCCTACAGTGCTAATGTGAAATTTTATGTGTCAAAATTTGGGTCACATAGCAAGGTATTGTCAGCTGAGAACTGACAAGAAAAAGAAAATTGTATCGGATGAGAAGTTAGAAACAAAACCAGAACACAAAGTGACAGAAGAGGAAAAGAAAGAAGAGAAAATGGTTTGGGTAGAGAAGGAGAAAAACAAGACAGAGTCTAGCCTAATTGTATAGACTGCCCTACATGCTGCAAGGAAGAATCTATGGGTATTTGATAGTGGTTGCTCAAATCACATGACCAGAGATAAGAAAAAGTTCATCAAGCTTGATGATTGGAATGGTGGTTTAGTCTGTTTTGGTGACAGCTCTTCCATCAAGATCAAAGGTCGGGGTACACTAAATATTGATGGCAAGCTCAAGGCTTAAGATGTGTACTATGTGGAAGGACTAAAGCATAACCTACTGAGTGTAAGTCAGATGTGTGACGAAGGGTACAAATTCTCATTTGACTCTAGCGGTTGTCAGATAAGAAAGCAGAATACCGGCAAGGTGGTAGTAGAAGGAAAGAGAACAAAGGGTAATGTCTACAATCTAAAGGAATGCTATGAGTCCCAATTCATGATGGGATAGGTTAATGAAATTTGTTTGTAGCACCGGAGATTAGGCCATGTGAACTTTGATAATGTGGTTAAGATAAGAAAGAACCGGTATGTGAGAAACATACCTCAGATCATAAAACAAGCAAGTACATTATGTGATGAATGTGTCAAAGGTAAACAAGCAAAGGCCGTCTTTAAAACAAAGGAATATACCACCTCAAGACCCTTGGAGTTGATACATACATACTTATGTGGGCCAACAAGGACAAGAGCATTAGCTGGTGAAAGGTATTTCATGTTGTTTATAGATGATTACTCAATAATGACTTGGGTAACTCTCCTACATGATAAGTCACAAGAATTTTAGAGGTTCAAGATTTTCAAGAAGATGGTAAAAAATGAAAGTGGATATCGGGTAAAATGCTTAGGATCAGACCGAGGTGGAGAATTTTCTTCCAATGAGTTCATTGACTACTGTGAGAGATGTGTAATCCAAAGATAGTATTCAACTACAAGGACACCTTAGCAAAATGGGGTGGTAGAGAGGAAAAATAGGATAGTAAAGGAGATGCTAGGACAATGTTCAATGAGGCCAACATACCTGATATATACTCTAGAAAGAAGCAATGATGAAGGAATGCTCTTGGGATACTCAACCAACATTAAAGCCTACAAATGCTACAATAAGAGATTAAGAAGGGTGGTTGAGAGTGTAAATGTGAGAATAGATGAAGACTCACATTGAGGAAAATCGGCACTGACACCCTACATTGATGATTTAGATGTTGAATATGAAGAACAATCTGACAATGGACTGGTAGAAGATGCACCAAACAAGATCCCCAACCAATATGTGCAGAAGAATCATCCAGAAGAACAGATCATAGGAGATAGGAATGAAGGTGTGTATAACAGAAGGAGATTAGCCTGGGAAAGTGAGCAGGTAAATTTATGCCTCATGATTGAAGTAGAGCCTAATTTTTTTGATGATGCTAGAAAAGTGAGAAGTGGTTAGATGTGATGGATGAAGAATTAAGACAAATTGAGAAAAAATCAGACTTGGGAACTTGTTCCTAGACCAATAGACAAGAATGTCATAGGTACCAAATGGGTCTACCAGAACAAGATGAAAGAAGAAGGTAAGATATTCCAGCATAAAGCAAGGTTAGTTTGCAAAGGGTATGCTCAATTTGAAGGTATTTATTTTGAAGAAACCTTTGCATCGGTTGCTAGGTGTTGGTTAACAAATTTGCCCCTTTCTTCAAATTATAATTTTTGCCTTCTTTGAATAATAATATGACTCTTGTACACTCCTTTATGAAAGGGAACAAATATACCAACAGTTGGATGAACCAATTAAAAATCCATCCTCTGCATTAGAGGGCAGCTCCTCGTATGATTTTCAATGAATTTTATGCAGTAAACTTTGAAATGAAGACACTTTTAACCAAAAAGCGTTAAAAGGCTTTAGCATTCGTTTATCAACACAAAGGAATGCTTTTTAAAAAAAATAAACTACAATCAATTTCAAATAAGAGCTCACAGACTCATATTTCCACACATGTACATTTCATAAATTTAGAGCAAAAGCAAATGAATAGCAATATGAAATCTGATCGATTCTCTCTCATGTCTCATAGGATAAGGGGGATCAACACAACCCAATCTACAATGAATTTACTTGCAAATAATGGTAACAATGAATCTAGAAAACATAGGAATAATTGATAACAAAATGATATCATGCACATTAGTTGATTTCTCAAGAAAGATCACCAATCCTCAAACACACAGACTCAAAGACTACACACCATAATATTTCATTGATAAACCAGTAATTCCAGTTTTAAGAAATTCACAGAAAATAGATTTTGTTTGTTTCTTCCAAAAAATCACATTTTTTTGGACCTTAACATAAACTTACTTCCTAGCTTAAATAGCCTCCAAGCTCATATTTTGTTACATAAAAATTAAAACTTCACTTTAACCAGAGGTTAAAAAAACCATTTGCTAAAAACAAGAGAAACTAAAATAATAGCCACAAAAAGGCTAACAGCTCATCCCCAAATTGATCATGACTCCATCGTGGTAGAGGAAGCCACTGGCATATCCCGTTTTGCCGCAAAACTACACATGCCACACCACTCCAAATGTGCCACTGAGAAGTTCAGGATGACTTGAAAGTAGGGGAGTCCAAAATGTTGAATTCGTTGCTTCCAAACCTCCTTGTCCATATTTACTTGTGTCACTCTTGCCTTGTGCACTTCCAGATGATCAGAACAAACCATGAGCATTCACTCAATCTTGGCTACTTTTGAGAAATCATCCATAGTCAGGGATTTTGTCTTCCGAATGAACTGTATCCTTTCTTGGAAGATTTTTGTCATATCTGTGGTGGCTTCAATTGTCTAGGCATCATCTTTCATGAGCTGGATGTCAATGCATTTAAGATCCTTTTGCATTGTATCAATTAAATCCATCAATCCTTTTAGCAATTTAGTGGATTCTTCGTGGCCCTATTTGATAATTGAATTACACCACTCCACATTTTTTTCCTTGATACATATAATACATTGTCATCCAAGCTTTCCACAGGTTTTTCAGCCAAGAACTTCATCACTCCAAATTTTTGTATATCATTCATCTGTGCAAGAACTGCCACCCATTTGGTCCTTTCTTTCTCCCAGGAAATGACCTCTAATTCCAATTGCTTTCTCACATTCACAACATCCTCATATGCTTTCACCAGACTGACAATATAGTCTGAGCCTTGTTGTATTATGAGATCCAACCAATTATTTAACATCTTCATGATCATTCTATTTTTTTGAACTTGATCCAACATCTTTTGATTTGCTAGAGATTTGGGAGCAAATAATACTGCCACCTATGACAAGGGTTGAGGATTTGGATGGGGAATGGCAATGATGTACTCAACCATTTGAGTGATGATTTGCTTCAGCTCCTTTTTATCCTTCTCATCCTTCCATGATCTAGAAATCATTCTCTTCGTGGAAGACTCCAAATGTTTAACATCAACGACTCGTGAAGCAACCCCCAGATCAATATTTTCTACTATGAAGTCATTCTCAGTAGCTTTGTCTGCATCTCTATCTAGAATAGGCTTGGCTATCTCAGTCGTCCAATGACCTATTGCTTCATCTACCTCAAGCATTGTCTGCGTTTTGAGTCTTTTCATCTTGGATACTGATGCAGAGCATCATGGAAGACCAACTCACAACCAAGGATCTTGCTGATCCAATCATCATTACAATCATTAAGTGGCAATGCAAATGGTATTCATCCATTCTACAATGCAATCACAATATAATCTTTACACAAGGGTTGTCTATCAAATACTTCCACCATATGCCACAAATCAGCCCCAAAACACTTTAAAAGGTTATATTCCATCCCTGAAGACCTTAATTCAATATTTTAGATCATAAAATTCACCAAAACATGAGACAACAAATTCTTTATTTCCATGGAGTACCCTAGTTCAAGGTTTCATCCTTAAAAACTGTTTTCACAAAAATAACCACAACTTCTTCAATTCTTAACCAAATTAAGTGAGATAAAAATAAACTGAAAGAGGGTTCAGATAAATTTCCAAAACATATATCCTTTCTTCATCATTATTCTTAATTTTTCCATATCAAATGCTGCAACAGGACTGCTCCTGCCTTTACCAGTCTGATTTCACAATAAAATGCAGATGAACAGTCATTAATAACTTTTTACATATTGAAAATAAATCCAATCTCTTCAGTCATATTGTAGATAGGTCAGATAAAATACTTTTTCCCAAGTTATAGCCAGATCCAATGGTTAACTCAAAAGTTATGAAGTTTTTCCCAAAACTGGTTAACCCTAGGCAGGGTTTTGGCAGTTACAAACTGTTTTCACCAAAACGTCCATAACTTTCTCAAATCTGCATGAAATAAACTCAAACGAAAAGAAATGGAAATCTTGTTCACTTTTATACACTATCAAATTAATAATACACGGTTTTCCAGGCTGTACATGGCCGTACAAGGCCTGGAAACCAGAGGAAAACCTTTAAAACACCAAAATAACAAATTGAAAAACCAAGAACTTGTTACCAAATTGATTTCAATGCTTCCCAATGCCTTCCATTTCTTCATTTTCATGGATTACAATCCTTAAATACATAAATCAACCTCTTGGGTCGAATTCCCTTTGAAAATTAACTAAATAACCACCTTTCAACCAAATGACACCTCCTCTATCTAGGTTTTGTCTTGACAACTCTTTGAGTTTGCACTCAAAACTTGTTAAGATATTACATGGAAATTATTAACACCTTATAATGGACCAAATAACACAATTTACATCATTTTCCCCCTTCATGATACTTTTACACAAATTTGACCTCATAAACCCAATCAAGACTCAAATACACAACTTGGGCAACTTTGGACAAGATGGCTCATTTAGCCTTACATATTATGATTCAATGGACTCAAATGACCTTAATACATTATGAATGACTCAAATACAATCAAATTGTTCACATTATGACTTTTGACCTCCTGGTATGTTTGTGTGCTGAGGTGCTCTTGCACCAGATACCTTTCCAAGACACTTGTTGACCATATCTTCTATAGGGATTGTAATTGGAACCACACTGTGCTTCTTCCAAACAACAACTTCTAACCATCGCAGAGTTCTTGCAGGTTCTTTGGATGGAGGGGTTGTCTGAGTATCTGGTGAATTAACAATAACTAGAGTGTTCATGGGATTCAATTCACTTTCTATTTTGTTACCTATGTCCATTTCTTGTACCACAAGCTCACCCAAATCTTGTTGATCCATTATTACTTCAACCTCTTCACTTGGATCCAGGTCCGCAACAATCTAGCTTAATGTTGGATTTTTGCTCTTTTTCTTGCTCCTTGATCGAGTTACTCGGGCTGCTGTAGAACCTAACAGTGACCGTTTTGATCTCCTGGGTTGGATTTTTACAACAATTGAATTTTAACCGCCTGCAATATCAATAGCTTCATTAGTGGAAGAAATAGGAAGTTAAGTCACAACATGTGAATCAACTCTTAGTTCATGGGAAGATATGAGCGATCCTTTCTTAAATTTTTGGTCTCTCAACCACTTCTCAGTTCTCCTTACAACATTAAAATTTTTATCTTGGATATTATCATCTTCCTTCCTATTCCAGTCAATCTTAGGGATTGGCTTTCCTTGAACCTCCTTGCTGAATTTAGGATCCAGAACATCTTCCCCTGTTTCCTCTTGTACTTCGGATACATTGATAGGAAGCTTCATGGTCATTATCTACTACAGAGTAAATCTTGACCACAGTCTCCTCCTTACCTCATATTCATCACTGCAATTCTCCCATTAATCTTCCAACTAGAGTTCATGATAGAAGTGGTCATCCACATTTAGGTTTTCCATGGCATAACCTCTGCTATCAAACCTATGTCTAGCAACATAAGGCTACAAGTTCATCCTCTTAAATTCCAATTCCAAATTTAAAGCATCAGATACAGACTTACAACTTTAGTATCCTAGTTCAATAGGAAAGGCAACTCCAGATTCTTCTTTTTCCCCCAACCTTTTATCAATATGAGCTATTTGTCTGCTCACCTCTATGAGTACATAGCTATCAAAGGCATACCTAGGTATCTTGAATGGTTTGCCTTCGAAATCACCTACCTGAAGGTAGGTGAACCTGGGAAATTGAATGAAGACATTATCATATATACTTATTAACTCCATTTCTTCAACTTACATTCTCTTGTTTAAATCACCTTGTAGTTCAAAAGCAAGTCTTCCTACGAAGACACCATTCCATCTAGCAATATGTTCTACATGTTTCTGTTGTTGTAACAAAGGGTAGTAATCATAAACCTTCATGTCATCCACCCACGGTTCATTAAGAAAACCAGCCCAATCTCTGGTACAAGCTAATATGTAGAAAAGATAAGAGGACATATAACAACTACACATACCCACAAAGTTACTCAAACCGTCATGGAGTCTCTCTTCAATTACCTAGGCCCAATCAAGATATTTGTCACCAAATAATAGCACCTGAATGTAAAAATACATCCAATTTTCTGAGTAAAAGAAGTGTGAATTCCTTTTGATCCTATTAGCAATATAACAATGTCTCACACTTTTGTGATGAAGTGCTCTTTGGTATGGGGCTTCGGTAGTCATGATCTTCCCTTTTGAACCTTAAGGAGCCAGTTTCTTGCAATTACACTTCTATACACACTCTTTTTCTCTAAGAAGAAGGCATATGAGGTCCCAATAGACCAATCCTCATATGATTCCTTGTGTGGGATTCCCATTGCCACCATTACTATTTCCCTATTGATACCAACTAATAGCTCACCATTGCTGGTTCTTATACATCTATTCTCAACATCATACCTATTCATACAAACTACCACCAAATCTAGACATGGTGCAGCAAGTGGAAATGTAGCGGCTTCAACGTGGCCACTTCTCACTATTTTCTCTATTATTGAACTAGCTTGAGGTTTCTTGGTTCTTTCTAAGAAGTCCCCTAGATTGGCATGAGCCAAGGAAGTATCATCTAGTTCTTGTAATATGCTCACTAAACATGAAGTCCGACCAAGATTTGACAATACTGGCCTCATACTACCTATCTATACTTTTAATCAAGCAATTCTAAAATAGGGTAGAATTCTACTTCAACAAACTAAAGATTTTCTTCCTACACTGATAAATCTTTAGAACCAAAGAAATACAACATAGGGGAATCGTCTGAACTTAC
The DNA here is from genome assembly GCF_030272615.1 of Cryptomeria japonica. Classification (NCBI taxonomy): domain Eukaryota; kingdom Viridiplantae; phylum Streptophyta; class Pinopsida; order Cupressales; family Cupressaceae; genus Cryptomeria; species Cryptomeria japonica. Next base: position 801,016,753 of record NC_081409.1, read on the forward strand.
CTGTTACCACCATGAATTTGTGAAACCTTCTCAGGAAAGTAGAGCTGAATTTACCTTCTGAGTCTCCAATTTGCTCAATTATAATAGCTGCAACCCTTACAAATAATGAAGATGAATTCATATATCCTTTTTGAACAGATGGGTAAAAACCAAGAAAACTACACACGCTTCATAATGATTCATTTAAACATGTGAAGTAATAGTAAAATGACTAAAAACCTGACACTTTCTTAATTGCCCATCACCTCCGCACAAGTAGTTAATGTTCTCATGATTACTTTCCAAATTTAAAATTTTAAACTGTTAGATGCCAGGAATATTCCTTCTTGTTGCACCGCTTTCAATGTTAACAAAGTCTCTAGAATCAACTTCAAGTGAAGTTTTTGAATCTTTAACCATCTTACAAAGATTTCAATGGTTCAAGTTCATCCGGGAAGAACAACAATGAACTAGAGGCTCAAAACAATACCAGGAATGAGCGATAACCATGACTAACAAGCAAGAACTTTGAACTTTGAACCAATGAACCAAAAAGACAATTGGTTCAAGGTTCAAGTTCAAAACCAACTTAAAATGCATTCGCACCTGCTCATTAAATAACATTACATAGCCACGACTCACAAAAAGACATTTTGAACCTTGAACCCAAAAAAAGGTTCATGGGTTCAAAGTTCAAAATGCATAACAATAATGCGCTTGCTTTGGCAGGGATAAAGGCCACTAAAGACATTTACCTAAGACACGCCTTGCACCTTGAACCTATTGAACTATTTTTAAAGTTAAATGACTTAGGTTCAAAATGAACTAGAGGCTCAAAACAATACAAGGAATGAGCAATAACCATAATTAACAAGCAAGAACTTTGAACTTTGAACAGATGAATCAAAAGACAATTGGTTCAAGGTTCAAGTTCAAAACCAACTTAAAATGCATTTGCACCTGCTCATTAAATAACATTACATAGCCGTGACTCACAAAAAGATGTTTTGAAACTTGAACCAAAAAAAAAGGTTCATGGGTTCAAAGTTCAAAATGCATAACAATAACGTGCTTGCTTTGGTGGGGATAAAAGGCCACTAAAGACATTTACCTAAGACATGCCTTGAACCTTGAACCTATTGAACTATTTTTAAAGTTCAACGACTTAGGTTCAAAATGAAGAGGTACAAAAGACCCAAAAGAATAAAGACCCAAATGGAAACCCGCAAGCTTGGACATTCTAAATGAAAAATTGTGGGGGGCTAACATTAGGCTAGATGCAATAAGAATGTTTTTAGCCTTCTTATCCTAAGGGATATAAGGTATATCAGATGGATGTAAAATCTACTTTTCTCAATGGCAATCTTGAAGAAGAGGTGTATATGGAACAACCAGAAGGGTACTTGTTGCATAAAGATGAGAGTTTTGTATGCCAGTTGAAGAAAGCCTTGTATGACTTGAAGCAAGCTCCCAAAGCATGGTATTACCTGTTAGACAAATACTTGAAGGAGCAAGGATTCTGGAAAGGGAATGTAGATAGCAACTTGTATGTAAAGGTAAATGGAGATCCCATGATTATAGTTGTTGTATATGTGGATGATATTATCTTTGGGGGAGACAAGGACATCATGTGCAAATAATTTGTAGATTAGATGAAGGCATAATTTGAGATGTCCATGTTGGGTGAGTTATCCTATTTTCTTGGTTTGCAGATCTCACAATAGGAGAAATGAATTTTTATCTCCCAAACCAAGTATGCGAAATATATGTTGAAGAAATTTCAAATGGAGGATAGCAAACCGGTAAGTACTCCCATGATTACCAGTTGTAAGTTGAGCAAACTAGATGAGTCCCTGGAAGTTGAGCAAACACTGTATAGGTCTATGATTGGTAGTTTGTTGTATTTAACAACATCTAGATCAGATATTGTTCAAGTTGTTTGCATGGTAGCCAGATTCCAAGATTCTCCTAAATAGTCTCACCTAAGTGTAGTCAGAAGGATCTTTAGGTATCTGCAAGGAACTATCAGCTATGGCCTATGGTATCTAAAGAAAGGAGACTTCTCTTTACATGATTCTACTGATGCAAATTGGGTAGGAAGTATAGATGATCGGAAAAGTACAAGTGGAGGCGCTTTCTATTTGGGAGACCAGTTAGTATCATGGCATAGTAAGAAGAAAGATTCAATGTCATTATCTACTACTGAGGTAGAGTATATAGCAGCTTCTACATGTTGTTCATAGGTTTTATAGATGAAGTAGACACTGAAAGACATACAGGTGGAGATATCAGAACCCATTCCAATCCGGTGTGATAACTCAAGTGCACTCAACATCTCCAAGAATCCAGTAATGCACTCAAGAACAAAACACATTGCAATCAAGTATCACTTCTTGAGGGAGAAGGTAGCTGATAAGGAGGTCATAGTATAATATGTTCCAACAAGTGAGCAGATTGCTAACATATTTACCAAGCCACTTCCTTTGGGTCCATTTGAGTACTTGAGACAAAAGATGGGAGTTGTCCCACCATCTGACAACACTTAAATGCATAGGAGAATGCATGATGCGGGGGGAGTCAACCATTGTTCCTATCTTATGACTCTTGAATCATGAAGCATGGACATAGGGGGAGATTGTGTCCTAACTAGGTATAGTCAAGAGAAATATTATTGGTGCTAGACTAAGGTTCCCTTTGCCATTTCTATCAAAGGGGGATAGAAACTGGAAAAGACAATGTTGACATCAATGCCAAAGGGGGAGATTGTTGGCATTGAGTTGTCATTGATGTCAACTAGTATTGCAGGCTACTGATAGAAGTATGTCAAACCAGTATGAAGAAGATTGAACTGGCATAAGGAAGATTAACATGAAGGCCTCTCAACCAGTATGGTGGAAGACAAGTGGTTTTTGAGACTATCAGTGAGTTCATTGGTATGAGGCTATCAGTGACTTTACCGGTATGAGGTGAGATACATATGTTTGTCAACATGTTAAGTGATAACCAATAGAGCATAAACCAATTTGGAGGATGGCTTCCTCTTTATGATGAAGAGGCAAAATGTTAAAATCATCACAAACCACCAGAGGTGAAGATGTGCTACCAGTGTAGTGTGCACTACCGGTTAGCAGGAGGAGAAGGTCTTACCGATAAGAGCTTGTGCTGGTATGAGTTTCTTGAATGTTCAAGTGTAAACCAACCTTGTGTCGGTGAGCTGAGTGTATGACGAATGTGATGCCATGTGGAGCTGAGGTGGCAAGCATGCAGAGGTCGGTGAAGTTTCCATCGTCATGATTGTTGGAACAAATAGTCAACATTAATGAAACAACCACAAATCACAAGATGATAACAGATTTATGCGTCTCGAGGAAGAAAGAATGACAAAGAAACATCAGGCAATAGTTGGCACCTGGATTGAAGCAATGAAATCAAACTGCAAGAAGACCTCGACAAGGAAATAACTGGGCTATAAATGAGTCAACAAATTTCAAGGCCGAAAATCATGGATGATATTTCTATCTTTAGAAAATATGCATTAGATGTTGGAAAACACGTGCAACTTCAGTCCTTCAATATAGGTGATCAATCCAAGATGGATCAGATTAGATTCGATGCAGATTTGGTTAGAAAAAGGAAACCCTAACCGCCCTTAGTTTTGAATTGATTCTTGGCGGGAAAGCTCAAGATTAAATATGATGACTTGAGACTACGATTGAAGCTATTGAAGTGTGAAGGCAAGTGTGAAATTGTTGTCTAAGAGTCGAAGAGATAAACGCTTGATGTGTTTATGAGTGAATACTGTACCAGTAAGGAGAAGTAGGGTAAATCGGTGTAAGGAACAAACCGGTGGAGTGAGCATAGGATGCAGAGGTGAAAATATGAAGGAAGCAACATCTGGTAAAGAGTGACCAGTGTGAGTTTAAGTGTGAAGACATTATGAGAGGGGACTTAGAAAAGTGACCAGAAAAGAAAAGTTTCAGAGTGTGTGGAGGAAACATAGACCGGTAAGGTTAAAACCGATAGAGCAAAAATATTGTAATGTTGCAAAACTTCCTTTGCAACAAATATCTCATTTTGTATTTAAAATATTTATGTTGTTTTTCACTAAGTTGGAGCTTAGTGCAGGAGTTGTATCTCCTTTATGTTGTAGCATATAAACAGTGTAGGGGTTGGTGCTCATAAATCAGGGGTTGATGCTCCTTGGGTTGGTGACCTAAAAACTGTAATCAAATCTTTTACATTGTGAGGCTGGATTGGAGCAGAAGATCTCCAACGGCTATTCTCATTGAGGTTTTTACCACATTGGGTTTTCCTTGTACATTTGGTGTTATGTGTTGCATATTCATGTGTGTGAACTATTAACCTTTTAGGTATCTCTCCTACACACCTTGTTTGCATTTCTTTGGAAACTAGTTTGTATTTTATCTGTTTCATATCAAACTGGTATAGCCCTATTTAAGTCAAAATAGTTTAATTCACTAATTCACCCCCCTCTTAGTGATCCATTGTGTCCAACAACATGACCCCAAGTGTCGCAAAGGATCCCACTCCCTTTACATGGACCCATAAACAACATTTCAAGAGGCTATAAGATAAGAATGTAAATCTGAAATGAAACATCATGTAGTACCAAACCATGCATAGACACATACTCAAGAAGATTAAACATCAACATATAGGTATGGACAAGCCTCTTGGCCAAAAGGATACATAAACCAAATTATAACACTGTTGCAATCAAATAAAAGAAAAACCAACAAGGTCTTCACACTTACTATCATGAAATCAACAACATCAACAAATCATCTTCTCATGGAAAAATATCATGAGACAACTCTAAATAACAACATAATCTCACATTCTACAATGACATCAAATCTAAACTAAAATTCAATTTTAAACGCAACATGCCCAAGATGACCTCTGGTATGAAAATGTAACAAGACACATACCAAACTACTTCCACAATGAAAAAGAACAATAAGATAAGTTGGGGCATGGTTTATATTATGCTTAGCCCATGCTATAACTCGCGGGCTTCCCCAAACTTACGGTTGAACTTAACAATTGGATGTATGAACTCATACACCAACAATGCATGGACTCTCATAGTGATTTGTACATACATACAACAAATTAACAATCAACCCCAATCAACCAATTAACTATCACCGTTAACACATATTAACCAAAAACATTATGCACTCAATCAATTCAAAGGAGATATAGGATTCAAAATACGATGATAATCTGGACAATATCACACTCTCAAATACATCTCTTCACTTCCTAGCCCATCTAATATGGTTGGAAAGGGTGGGTAGACCCATAGAATGGGTGTTCTAGTTCAACAACACCCCATTCGAATTTGGCTATGATGAGCAACAACATATTAGCAAGCCCATTGAATGGGAAACCCATTTCACAAGATACCCATTGACTGGTGAATACCAGATAACATTATACACTATAGACTAGGCGAAGTATGCCACCCAACAAGGTGGAATTTCATGTTGAAGGCAACGACAATTATATTATGGTGCAGCAACCACAATATACGTATTGTGGTGTTGGATCCACAATACAAGTAGTCTGGTGTAGCAACCACGATACTTATATCGTGGGTGTTGCCCCCATGATATATATTGTGGAGCAGTATCCATGATATGCATCATGGTGCTTCCCTCCATGATATATATTATGGGTGTTGCAACCCACAATACGTACCCAACAAAAGAAACAAAGGGGGGTGGTAGGGTAATGAGCCAACAACCCATCGATAATGGGTGCAACAATAATTGCGATAATAGGGGTTGCACATAAAATGCAGATAACCCACAATGTGGGAATAATATTGAACAACAACCCCACAATATGTGATTCAAACAATGAACAAACAACTCAGAAATAACTTATATAAACAACAAAAGGGCAAACTATAAAATCATAGATTTCACATGGTTATATTCACACACAAGTTTCATTGAGGAAACTGGAAACACACAGATAATAACAGAATTCCCATATCCCTTATTAAATTTCAGATCATATTACCACAATTTAAACTTTACATTCCCTTCAGATAATGCCAAACACAAAGAATAAACACAAGATTTAAATCCGAAACATAAGGAAAAGAGGGGAAAAATCAAAACCAACGTCTTCCTTGAGTGATGGAAGAGAACCTCAGATGGAAGAGTCCTTCTCACTCCTTCTAGCAACAACTTCCACCAATTCCAAAACCAAGTTTCTAGACAAAAAAACCCCCAAACTGTTGATATGTCCACCAGGAAAAGAGAATGCAGAAGAAAAAAGAATGCTTTCACGACAAGCATAAAAAAAACAAAAAGGAAATACATTGAAACCCTAGCCATCCAAAACAACCAATGGGAATATTTCATTTTGAAAATATTTCCCTCTCCAACTTAGCAATATAATAAACTTATTTTTCCCATTACCAAAATAATCAAAACATTATTAAAATATTATAATATAATAGGTAGGGTAATTATTTAATATTTACCATTATTATCATTATTATTATTTCCAAATATGTTAGAGTAATGCTATTAATTAAACTTATTAAATAACCCCATAAAGGTTAATTATTTAAATAATTAAAAATCATAATAGATAAATAAAAATAATTGACATTAAATAAATAAAGTAATTAAAGCGAAATAATTAAATAAATGCAATAAATCAAATCAACTGAAAACATTAAATGTTATATATAAAGCCTCAATAACCCAAATAAATGTTAATTTAAATTCAATCGAGAGAAATAATTAAATAATAAAAAATCATTAAATCTTAATAAATTAAAATAACGCTACCAATAATAAAATCATAAATTATTATTAAATAATTACTCAATCACAATAAATCATTTATCGCAACTCAAATAAATTAATCAATCAATTCATCACTAAAATCAATAAATTATGATTAAATAGATTAAATAATTAATCTATTACTATAGTCAATAAATCACAATTTAAATAAATTAAATAAACTAAATAATCAAACTCACCATGCCACATACTCAGAAATCATGATGACTCACACAACATAACGAAATTTGCCAAGACTGACGACAAGTATTCAACAACTACCTAGACCTAGAGTGTGGGTAGGGAACCAACGACACGTCTGAACCACATATTTGCCATCGGGAAGAGACACACTCATACCTAAAAAGCCAGGGAAGCTCACACCCAGTTGCCCAGGAGCAATGAGTGTCTTAGTACCTGCAACCCTACAACCACAACGATGATACATGTGCATATATATATCTACATATATACACATACACACATATATACAATGATGATACATGTGCATATATATATACATATACATATATATACATATGAATATATATGTATATGTATATATATGTATATATGTATATGTAAATATACATCACTAGCTCATTCGGGGCTAATTTCCAATGGCCAATCGTCAGAATTGTGACTACATTTCGTCAGACTGCTGACAAATGAAGTTGTTGAAAACTCATCATCGGACTTTCCAACGATGCCTTTGAACGTCATAACTACAACAACACCATGAACTCTACCGACAACTGCCATAATCACCTTTCCAGTCAAAAATATCGTTAGACATACAACATCCTCATCGAAGGTTTGTTTAGTTTTCATCGGAATGTCGACGGACGCATGAACTTTGCCCCGGCGAGAATGTTGTTGGTCTGACGGTTTGGTCATTGGTCCAGTAATATCCATGGACAAACGTCTGACAAAGAAGTGTCATCGAATATACAACATCCTTGTCGGATGTTTGTTTAGTTGGCATTGGAATTGCGATGACAGCCAGAAACTTTGCACTGATGAGAATGTTGTTGGTTTGACGATTTCATCGTTGGTGCTAAGTTTAGTCTCTGTCATAATTCCGATGGATATTTATTTAAAAAAATAAAATAAAAATTATGATTATCTAGATGTAAGGTACACCTCATTGATATGTACAACGAATGATATTCTATCCCCATTAGCTACCAATAGGGGGCATATGTTTAATTTCAAGCTAATATGAGGTGCATTGGTTTCAAGCTAATATGAGGCGCACTAGTTAAAAGCTAATATGATCAGGCGCACCATGGTTGAGATGGTCCAACTCCTAAGAGGACTGTATGAACCATTGAGTATTGTTAAACCTATTAAAAATGGTGCTGATAGGGAATTAGCTAAACCAAATACAAGAGCCTTTAAAGACAACTTTCTGGAAAAGGAAAGGATAACACCAATGGAACAAGAGCAACTCAATCAAGGAGATTAAATGACTTTATCTACTTTATCTAAGTTAGCTATTCTTGGGAGCTACCAAAACTTATATATATATATATATATATATATATATATATATATATATATATATATATATATATATATATATATATATATATATATATATATATATATATATATATATATATATATATATATATATATATATATATATATATATATATACATGAAATGATTTTATCTACTATATATACAAATATTTCTTATAAGTATATCCCAAATTGATAATCTCATATAAAGTGTCATCCTATGTCAATACATGAGATATACCTATTGAATGGTATGTATATATCTCATACTAAGTAGTCACTCGTTATTATATATTCATATATTCAAAGACGATAATCATGCATTTCAGACTACATGAATATCCACTTTAATAAAATAAATCACATGTACAAGGTTATTGGGTTGATAGAGTCCAATAGAAAAGTACAATAGGTAAAGATAGTACTAAAAATAATGTTACTAGCATCTTAAAAGAAAACAGAAATGCATTATGACCACCCACAAAACACTTGATATAAAATAGTTCCAACCTTTCATTTGTTTAAGTAACTAGGGTATTTGAATTTAAATTTTGGTATAAAAAAATAAAATTTTAAAGGTCATCTCTCCCCCTATATAGTTCAACATGTCCACATGTTTACTCCTAAAATTTTTCAACTCATTTAGATATCTTATTTTCTAGTTATGAAATTGATCTTGGGACCTATGGGTTATGGGCCCATAATATACTTAAAATTGACACATATAAAAAAACATGATCTCAAATTGAAAGACATACCAAACATAGTAAAGCCATTTTCTCAAAATAGACACAAAACCAATATTAATTAATTGACATGATACTAAGAGAAATTTGTAGTATAATAGGGTGCTAGCTAACACTACTAAAGTTATGCTCAAGTTTGTTTGAGATCTCATCATGGTAGAAACAAAGGGAATCAAAAAAATATTTTTTGTTATAATTTCTTATGTATTTTATATTATGTGCGATCAATAATATTAAAATGTTTAATAGTAGTATCTATAATAAGCTTATCTTATCTTTTACCTTGACATCCTTTTCCTTTGTAAAAGGGAGTAAACTTATTTTGTTCATTTTGATATGATGAGGATAGGATACTCTTTTGTTAAGAAATTGTACAAATCTTTATTTTTTGTTTAGTAAGATTAAAATACTTTTTAAAATATTTTATCCAATTATATAATCTCTTATATGTACCAAGTTGAAAATCTAAATTGACATTTCATTACATTTTAAGCACATTCTAGTGGTTTTGTATATAATATAATATATAAAATGAAATATTGTAAAGGCTCAATAGTAATGCCGAATTGATTTTAAGGAAACAGTTTTGAAGAAAACCATCCTTTCAAATATGGTGTGAATACTCTGCAAAAAATAAATAATAAAAATAATCTAGATATTTCTCTTTCATTTCTATAGTCTTCTAACTTTATATTTCTTTCTTTTCATTCAGTGTCATTACTTCATGCAAAGGGTGGAAACAATGTCTTTTCAAGTGAAAGCAACAAGAATGCTTCGACAATTTAGTAATTTAAAGAGAAAATACTAGATACAAACCCCACCGTCTGGTCAAATATCTATTAAGAAAAGGGTAATCTAGAAGGACAAAACTTCTCTGCTAAAAAAGGAAGCATTTCAGGCAAGGTAATTTCTTAATTCATCTAAGAGGAGCAGTTATGAGATCTCAATCCATGGTAAAAGCCCTTTCTAGAACCATCAAGGATGTTGATGAAAGAGAGATCAAGATTTGTAATTAAGGATTGAATGCCAAAGAAATTATAAGGCTGCAAAGAGAAAAAAAAATTGGACAATATTTACAATTATAATAGTTGCTGAAATAGAAGACATGAAGGCCTACATATTCTTTTGGTTGCCACAATCACAAGGGAGGTGTTTTTCGGCGAGTGCCTCTTCACTGGAGACAACATGATTAACTTTTCAGCTTGTGACGCATCTAATGGCATACTTAGGATGTTTCGACAACATAAACCAATGTTATAAATCAATTTTAGCTAAGAAGATCAAGTGTTATTGTCAACACTTATATACGTTGCTACTCCATGACTATCCTCATACACAAAAAGTGAATATAATTTTAATTTTAAGGTTCTACAACACTTATATAAGGTGCAAATCAGTCATAAATTGAATCCTATTGAAATAATTTGTCGATTGTAAAATCACTCACAATCTGAATGTGGTTGCCCAAAATTTTGTATAGCAAGTGCAATAATGCTTAAATGTTTAGCACATGGAAGGAAAATGAAGTTAAAATATATTATGTGATAGATCATTGATCAAATATGCATCAACGACCTCAAATTGTCCTACTATTTATTGGACTTTAATGGGGAGACGCAACGTTTGGAATTTTGTTTCCTTTCTCCCTTGGATACCATCGAGTATTTGTTACACCAATATTATTGGCAACATCAAAAATTATATGAGAACCTTGTGTATATTCTTAGAGTTAACTTCTAAGCCAACATAGCTCTTCACCCATGGAGATGTCAACTTTACCGAATAATACAACCCACTTCTTTAGGAGCTGATTGCATTTAAAAGCAAAAAGAATCAGAGATGAGCTCACAATGTTGAGGGTGACAAAATATCCAGAGTGTCCAACTAATCATTATAAATGTATGAACAAGGGCCAATAAAATTTGATGGAGATTTTAACTGAAACCAGTTCTTTTGGTTTCATGTTGAAATAGCTTTGGAAATGTTGCATTACTATGAAATACAGGATTGCATCCTTGTTTTCTCTGGTTTGTAACTTTCTAACCAACATGAAACACATGATCGAGTGTTACCCAAAAAGGATATGATTTGATGGAAACGTTCTCAACCCTTAGAGATGAGACATGAGTTTCTTAAGTGAAGTTACCCATAAACTATGTACAATTGTTTGAATTCTTTTAGCATAAACCACAATGAATCTACAATTATAGTCCAACGTAATCTAGCAAGGCATGCTATCTAAAATCCAAAATCATGAGTATTGGATCCAAGAGTATATCACAAAAATTAAGTTATAGCAATTTGTTATACATAATATATCAAAGCAATTTGCAACCATATCTATTTAAGAATGGTTCAACATATAAACTCTTATCTTTCTTTTTTTTGGTAATCATTATCAACTATAATGAATATATAATACTGTAAAGAAGTCTTTATTGTTGATTATATAAATGGGGATATGTATAATATGGTATCGTTAAATATGTTTAATTGTAATAGATAAGATTTGAAATATATGTTTTATGTTTATATGTATTTATTCAAATAACTGATCTTTTGTCATTGAAATATAAGGATATATACCACTTTATTACTATTGAAAATTACTCACTGAGAATATAAAAAAATCTAGGATATGGAACAAAATTTTATTAAGGTTTGACAATGAATGTATCCCTCAAATCAGTCACAAAATTAACTATATAGATCAATATCTTATTTGAAATCACATAGAGAAAGCTTATTGATTGACTATGAACATGTTACCTTAGGATGAGCTTAGATATGAATTTGGAGTTATCAAAGCAATGTTAACTTTTGGGTGGAATCGTAAACATAGATATGAAAACACATATAGGATTTTCAAAAAATTTAATGCCACTGAGCAAAGAGAGTAAAATTAGCATATGAAAAAAAGTTATAAGTTAGGTCTTATAGAATAATTCTAATGAATCAAAGGTTATGAAAAATATATACTCTAGATATACATATTTTTAAGATTTATTAATAAAAAAATTCAAACATAAAGAAAATTTCAAATGTAGGAAGACTTGATCATTAGGCTCTGACTTTATCTACTTTATCTAAGCTTGTTGTTCTCGTTGGTCTTTGTTCTTTTCATAAGAATACTTCTCTCTAAATTACTCTAGCACTTTATTACTACTACAACCTACAGAACAACTTGTCTAACCTCCTAGACCAAGCTCCAATTCACAAATTAGATAAAGGTGAAAACATGGGATGGTTTTGCAAAACATTTTACAAGCCCAATTTCACATCTCACGAATGCAAAAGGTATGCATTTTGATTTCACAGTATAGAATGGTTTCTCAACTTGTCTATTATGTTTGTCACTTGAGGATAGGTCGATGGGGATATTGTTAAATTTATTTGTTGAAGGGTTTGGGGAACTCTATGAATCACTGAACACTTTCTTATCACTAATGAGATTTGTAGTATTTTTTACTTTATTGAGAGGTAGAAATATTTATAGCTTCTCTCATTAAAACTTCCAAAACACATTTGTTTTTGATAATAGGGATATCAGACCTTTCATGGCATCATCACACACACCTTCCAATATGTAGTCCTTTCATATTTTAGGTGCCTACTGTTAGGTCCTGGAGACAACTAAGAGGGGGGGGTGAATTAGTTGTCAAATAAATTCAAACTAAAAACTACTTAACCAACCTTAATGTTTAATACTGGTAAACCAAACTTAATGTTGGTAGACAATTTATCAGTTAATTGCAGTACCAGTAAAGATTAATGCATGAAACCAAAAGACAATAACATCCACAACACATAACACCAATATTTGTATGTGGAAACCCTGTAAGGGGAAAAAATATGGTGGGAAACCTTACCCACAATTAGATGATACCACTGCAGATAGTATGTGTATACAATTGGGGGTCGGCACATGCAAAAAGGCCAAGTGCCTAGAGCTCACTACTCAAACACAAACAGGAGTCACACTGACTACAATTGGATGGTTAAATCTAATAATGGTGTACTTCTCAAAACAACATCTTCATATGTTGGATTCGGTACCGGTTTAGTTCTGATATGTCTTCATAGAAACCTTCCTTCAACCTTCAAATGATGTCTGCATGTATAGCTCTGCTGATATTTGCATATACTGAATTACAATCCTTCTCACATTCACATATTGATCTTACAAATAAGATCTTACATATATACCGAAGCCTAAGACCAATTGAGTAGGTCGGCTTTACAAAAGATATTACAATAAAACAATTTACAAGTAAAACAATAACCAATGCAATATCTAATTCAACTTGTTGGCTTAATGCATTTACAACAATATTAAATCATCTCCATAGCATGTCGTGCTGATCTGAAATAGATAAGCCTATCGGTGCTTATCCTGGACCTATTTGTCTGTAACAACAAATATGCAAACACAAATATACCAATGAACAAATATTCAAGACAAAGTGTCCAAACGATGTCTTCAACATAACCAAGTATTTTCCATGTCATTCCAAGTGCCAATGAACAATATATCCTGCCGGTATACCAGATACCAGTGACTGTGCATAAGTCACTTGCTTGCTGGTGAACATTGCCAATTCTCCAAGCGCCATAGTTGATAAGTGTTAATAGGTGTTGACATCAATGACAAAACCATATCAACATATCCAAAATACCTACAATCTCCCCCTTTGGCATTGATGGCAACACAAGATGGAAAAACCATCAAAGTGCCAAAACAGAAATGCCAAATACCAAAAACCAACAATCTCCCAAAAGAGATCAAAACTAGAAATCAAAATTTAGGTACAGAGAGTAATAAATCTCTCCCAAAATAACAATCTCTCCCCTTTGACATCAAATGCCAAAGAAATACAAAAACCAAGTTCATATACGAAATACCCACTTATTCAGTAGACCAACTACTCCCCCTTAGAAGTATCTCACCTCATCAAAGCTGGAGTAAAAGATTTCTCTATTAGTTCTATCGGTTGATGACAAACATTAACTATCTAAGTCTCTACCGGTGGGGGTATGACCCCAAGTTGATCTCTAAGATATTCAAAAGTCTCCTTAGGCAAAGGCTTAGTGAAAATATCTGCAATCTGCTCTTTAGTATTTACATAAACTAGTTTTACTTCTTTTGCTTCAACATTCTCTTTCAAAAAATTCAGTTTGATAGAAACATGTTTAATTTTAGAATGTAGTACCGGATTCTTAGCTATATTAGTTGTTGCAGTGTTATCACAATAGATAGTTATAGGTTCCTTGCATTTTACCTTTATCTCCTTCAACATTTGCTTAAGCCATAATACTTGTGTACAGTTAGTTGCTACTGCAACATATTCTAATTCTGTTGTTGATAAAGATGTGCAACTTTGTTTCTTAATCTACCAAAATTAATCTATTTCCAAGGAAAAATGCTCCGCCGGTGGTGCTTTGTCTGTCATCTACATCTCCCGCCCAATTTTCATATGTGTATGCACATAATTCAAAGTTTTCATCTCTAGGATACCATAGGCCAAGATTTGTAGTGCCTTGTAAGTACCGAAAAATCCTTTTTACTGTTGATTCATGAATTTCTTTAGGATTACTCTGAAATCTTGAAACAATACATATTGCATTCATAATATTAGGTCTTGTTTGTGTTAAATATAGTAAACCTCCTATCATAGATTTGTACCTAGTCAGATTAACAGGTGTAGATTCATCCCTTAGTGATAATTTGTCATTTGTAGTCTAGGTGTGCTTACCGGTTTAGAGTTTTCTATGCCAAATTTCTTAAGTAACTCCTTTAAGTACTTGGATTGACTCAAGAATATACCTTTATCAGTCTGTGAAATATGCAATCCTAAATTTTTTTAATCTCTCCAATCATAGATGTTTCAAATTCTTGTTGCATTTCAATAGAAAAGTCTTTACATAATCCATTTTCTCCTCCAAAGATTATATCATCAACAAAAACTTCTATAACCCAGATGTAATCATTAGTCACTTTATAGTATAAATTGTTGTCAGCATTACCTTTAGAAAAACCAATCTTCAAAAGATATTTATCCAATCTAGCATACCAAGCTCTTGGAGCTTGCTTCAACCCATACAAAGCTTTCCTTAACCTGCAAACCATATCTTTGTTATCTGCCAAAGAAAATCCATCACGTTGCTCAATGTAAACTTCTTCTTCAAGATCTCCATTCAGAAATGCACATTTAATATCCATTTGATATACTTTGTAGTTCTTGTGTGCTGCAAAAGCTAAGAATAATCTGACTAGCTCAATTCTTGCTACCAGTGCAAAAGTTTCATTTTAATCAATTCCTTCTTTATGTGAATATCCCTTCCACACTAGTCTTTCTTTATTTTTGATTACCTTACCATCTTCATTAAGTTTGTTTCTGAATACCCATCTTGTTCCAATTACATTTTTGTCTTTAGGTTGGGGAACTAATGTCCATGTGTTATTCTTTTCAATTTGTTCTAATTCTTCTTCCATCGCTTTAATCAAGTGTTTATCTTCACATGCCTCATTAATTGATGCTGGTTCAATTTGAGAAATAAGACATGCCTCTTCATTTGCTAGTCTTCCTCTTGCCATAACTCCTTGATATTTGTTCCCAATTATTTGATTTTTAGAGTGGTTCAATCTTACATACCAAGGTGTCTTTATTTGTTGATGTTCTTCAGTTACAGTGGAATTTTCATATGATACCGATGTAACTGGATCTTCATTCTGTATCGGTGTGTTCAATGTAGGTTCATTTTTCAGTATCTCTATTACTGGTTCAGAGTCTATATACCTTGAAGTTCCTCTAAACTGTTCATCAATTTTCACATTTGTACTCTCAACAATTTTCTACAATCTCTTGTTAAAACATATATATGCCTTGCTTTTAGATGAATAACCAAGAAATATTCATTCATCACTTCTAGGATCAAATTTGCCAATATACTCATCTCTTCTAACATAGCATTTGCTTCCAAATATTTTGAAATATTTAAGAGTAGGAGTAATGCCAAACCATAGTTCATGAGGGTTCTTACCAGTTTCACCTTTGATGTGAACTTTGTTGAATGTGTAGAATGCTCTTCTTACTGCCTCTCTCCAATATACATGTGGTAGATTTGCTTCTGATAACATACTTCTAGTAGCATCCAAGATAGTTCTATTTTTCCTTTCTACAACTCCATTCTGCTATGGTGTCCAGGGTGCTGATAACTATCTTCTAATTCCATTTACTTCACAAAATGTATTAAATTCCCTAGATGTGAATTCACCTCCTTGATCTGATCTCAGACATTTGATTTTCTTACCGGTTTCATTTTCTACCATCACCTTGAATAGCTTGAATTTCCCAAGTGCTTTTGATTTTTCTCTGAGAAAAGTAACACAACACATTATAGAATAGTCATCAATGATTAGCATGGAATATCTATCACCTTGTAAGTTTTTAGTTCTAGATGAACCACATAAATCAGTATGAATTAAGTCAAGACCATTATTGAATTTTTCTGGAATACTTTTAAAAGATGCTCTAACTTGTTTTCCAAATTGACATTCCTTACATACTGAATTGTGAGGTTTAACAATGTTAGGTAAATCTCTAACTGCTTTAGTTATACTGATTTTCACAATGCAATCAAAGTTTACATGACAAAGTCTCTTCTGCCATAGCCAACTTTCATCAATATGTGCAATCAAGCATGTCTTTTCATTATTATTCAAATGAAAGATATTACCTCTAGTTTGATTACTGGTTGTAATTTCCAAACTAGTTATGTTCATAATTTTGCATTTCCCATTCTTGAATTTTAATTGAAATCCTTTTTCAACTAATTGACCAACACTCAAAAGATTATGCTTTAAACCTTCAACATAGTAAACATTGTTGGTATTATGCTTACCATCAAGAGATATAGTACCTTTTCCTTTGATCAAACAAGCTTTATCATCTCCAAATCTTACTAGACCTCCATTATATTCCTGAAAAGTCAAGAATTTACCTTTATCACTAGTCATATGATGTGAACATCCTGAATCAATGATCCATTCATCCTTAACTTCAACTTTAGCTACCAAGGCCTGCTCTACCGGTTGAACAGTAGGTGTCGGTTGATCTTCTGTTATAGCAACAAAAACCCATCCATTGTCTACCAGATCCTCATCAGAGTCATCAGTGACTCCTTCATCAGCAAGATAACAAGACTTGTCTTTATTCTTCTTAAATTTGTATCTTTGATATTTAGGGTTAGGCTTGTATGTTCTTCTAGCTTCTTCTTTCAATCTTGCATGTCTATCAGGGCATCTTGAAGCCATATGACAAATCTTATTACGGTTAAAACATTTAAAGGGTTCTTTACCTTCATACTTACTTCATGTTAGTTAAATGAGAGGGGGGGGTGAATCAGATAAACTCACAATACAATGTTCTATCCAGATTCAACCTCGGTAGAACTTACTTGATATGCAACTATGACTATAAATCATTCAAACTCATAAACTAATAAACTTGAAACATCAAAACACATTTAACACCATATTTAACATGGAAACCCAAATAGGGAAAAACCATTGTGGGATTTCAGACCCACAAAGAAAATATACTCTTCTAGAGTATGCTCAGTTAAAAGCCAATCATGTTAAAGATTTCATACACATTGTTATATGTAACCCGGTCAAGGGATTTCCCCCAAATCTATCAGAATCTTGCACTTTGTTAGAAGTGACCTTGTCAAAGAATTTCAAACACTTAGTTAGAATATTACCTTGCTAGAGGATTTACAAATAAGATTGTTAGGTCCACTCGGTTAAGAGATTTCCTGTCACTTACAAAAATAAATAACAGTAATAAAATATATTTGCAACTTCACATCTGAAATGTTATGGTAGACTCTATGTGCTCAAAATCATCTTGTCATAAGACTTATCTTCCTCCTTGCTGGGATTCTCACTCTTTTCTTCAATCTTCTGTACTCTATAATCACTTCTGCAGCATCACTGTTCTTCTATTTGCCCGCATACTTTGTTCATCA
The DNA here is from genome assembly GCF_030272615.1 of Cryptomeria japonica. Lineage (NCBI taxonomy): Eukaryota > Viridiplantae > Streptophyta > Pinopsida > Cupressales > Cupressaceae > Cryptomeria > Cryptomeria japonica. The sequence goes on from NC_081409.1 coordinate 801,034,867, forward strand.
ACTTTCCCTATTTATAAGCAATTCCTAACCGCTTAATCTCCTTAATCACATTTCCCATGATTAATCTTAGCCATCAGATCTTCAAACTTGACTAGGTTCATTGAATCCTTCGAACTGAAAAACATTTTATCTTGCCTTGAAACTTGTATTCCTTCCTTGGTACTTGTGCTCGATTATGATTGTTCAATCTGTGCTATAGATCTAACTCTTGAATTTTCATTGTCGTTGATCCTTAACAAACTTCTTGCATGATATTCCAATCTTCTATAAATCTCTATCTCATTGGCATCCTTCATTTAATAATGTATTTATTCATCCAATGCATTATGTTACTACTCAGTTAATTCTAAACTTTACTCGGTAGACATTCTGTATTCATCTTGGTTACTGTCTCGATAACTTTGCTTGCTGATGACACTCAGTGACTTCTTTCTTCTTTAACCAACATCGATAACCTTTGAATTTATTGACTGGCACCTTGCTCGGTAAAATAGAATAGTATCAAACCTTTACTCATTCTATTACATGAAATCTTTTCTCCTTCTTATTCAGTCTTCAAATACATATATATAGTTATCAAAACAATCAAAATAACATAATCTCATCACTATCTAACTCGGTAATAGTTGCCCATTGAGTAACTTATTACTCCCCTTCATTTTCACATTCTTTCAGTGTCACTTACCGACATCTTTATACTCATCAAAACATACTCTTTAAGATATGGCAACATCATACTGAATCAGAAAATCAATTTCTTGACATCAAGGACAAAATAATATCATTAATACAGTAATCATCCTTTATCAATTATATCATCAATCTCCAACAACCTTCTCAATATCATCATACCAACAAACTTAATGTAATGCCAACAATCTCCCCCTTTGGCATTGATGGCAATACCAACTTGATTTATTCCAATTGATTCGAACCGTTGTTATTCTTCTCCTATTATTCTTGAGCTGTAAACTTATCCTATAATCTTCTCCCCCTGTCATTAGTCTTCTCCCCCTTTGACAACAATGCCAAAAGTAAAACTGATCCATGATTACTTCCCCTGTGAAGTAATTTCCTTGTTTGTTAAAACATATACAAATGTATCATCTCAGTCTCGGTCAGGGAATCTTGTCTTCATTCACTATTTCTTGCACAACTTTAGACAATCTCGTAAAGTGTGTAAATCAGCATCAACTCACAAATAGTATTCTGTAGAGTCATATAATTGATGCTTTCACCGAACTGTGTCAGTGAGTACTAGATAGGGGTAGGACCCCTAACTTACTTCTGAGATACTCAAAAGTGTCCCTTAGTTGTGGCTTTGTGAAGATGTCTGCTATTCGTTCCTTTGTGCTAACATATCCCAACACAACTTTCTTTTCTTGAACTTCTTCTATTAGATAATGATACTTTATAGAAATATGCTTTGTCTTAGAGTGCATTACTAGATTCTTTGAAATGTTAATAGCACTTGTATTATCACAAAATATAGCTACTAGTTTGGTAACTATCTCATTCATACCTTCCAATAGTTTTTTGATCCATTCTATATTGGTACAATTCAATGCTACAGTGACATATTTAGCTTCAGCAGTTGACTATGAAATGCATCCTTGTTTCTTGCTAAGCCAACTCACTAGTCTTTCTCCCAAAAGGAAAGCTCCACTGCTTGTGATTTTCCTATCATCAATGTTTTCTGCCCAATCAGCATCAGTATAGATTTTTAAGTCAAAATCATTCCTCTTTTTATATAGTAAACCATAATCTTCAGTGCCTCTCAAGTATCTGAAGATTCTCTTGATTGTTGTCATATGGGTTTCTTTGGGATTTGCAAAAAATCTTGCAGCTATACCTACTGCATGTGCTATATCAGGCCTATTGTGAACTACATATTGCAACTTTCCAATCATAGATCAGTAAAGTGTCTCATCAACAGATGCAGATTCATCATTCTTTGATAGTTTACAATTAGTAGTCATAGGAGTACTTACAGGTTTAGAATCCTCCATTCCAAATTTCTTCAAGATTTCCTTTATATACTTGGATTGAGTAGTGAAAATCCCATTTTTCATTTGCAGTATTTGTAAACCTATAAAATACTTTATTTCACCGACTAATGACATCTCAAATTCTTTGCACATTTTGTTTCCAAAGTTCTTACATAAATAATCATTTCCACAAAAAATAATATCATCAACAAATATGGCTGAAATCAGTATTCCATTATCCTCATCATTCTTCATATACATGTTGATGTTTTCACTAGTCCTCATAAATCCAATCTTTATTAAGTAGGAGTGCAACCTTTCATACCATGCTCTAGGTGCTTTCTTTAGGCAATATAAATCTTTGTTCAACTTACATGCCTAATCTTTATTCTTCTCTTCAATAAATCCTTCAGGTTGTTCAATATAGACTTCTTCTAGTATACCATTTAAAAATGCAGATTTAACATCCATTTGATATACCTTGAAATTTTTGTAAGCAACATATACCAACAATGTTCTCACTCCCTCAAGTCTTGCCACAGGTGCAAAAGTCTCACCATAGTCTATTCCTTCTTCTTGAGCATAACCTTTGCAAACTAGCCTTGCTTTATTCCAAATGACCTCACCTTTTTCATTTAGCTTATTTCTAAAAATCCACTTTGTACTGATTACATTTTTCTCTTTTGGTCTTGGGATTAGTGTCCATGTTTCATTTTTCTTGATTTTTTCAATCTCTTCTATCATGGTATTCACCCAATCTTCATTGCTTAATGCCTCTTTTACTATCCTCAGTTCAAACTCAGATATCAGACATGTGTTATGTCTCAATTTGTTCCTTGTCATCATTGGAGCATCCTTATCTCCTATAATCTAACTTGATGCATGATTTCTTCTGACATATTTTTCTAATATAGGCTCGTTAGGCTTTGTATGATCTTCTTCATCACTCGATAACTGAGTATTTTCTTCATCGGCCTTCTCAGTTAGACTTCTCAATTGTACAGATACAAACTCTTCATAATCTTCTGGTTCTTTGGACTTTCCTTCATCATTCCTTTTTGCAAATTCATCAATTTTCACATTTGCACTTTCCACTATTTTGTTAGATGATTTGAACAGACATTTAAATGCTTTACTCCTAGAGGAATAACCAAGAAATGTTCCTTCCTCACTTTTCTGATCAAATTTTCCATTTCTGTCATCTTTGTGAACATAACATCTACTTCCAAATATTTTAAAATAACTTACATTAGGTTTCTTGTCATACCAGATTTCATATGGTGTTTTCATAGTTCCTTTCTTCAATTGTACTCGGTTCAGGGTGTAAACTACAGTGCTTATTGCTTCTCTCCAAAATATTTGAGGTACTCTCTTTTCTATCATCAAGGTTCTAGCACAATCTACAATTGATCTGTTTCTTCTTTTAGATATCCCATTTTGTTGTGGTGTTCTCAGTGTAGACACTTGTCTCTTTATACCATGATCATTGCAAAATAAGTTAAATTCATCTGAAATGAACTCTCCTCTATCTAATCTTAGACATTTCAATTGTCTTCTTGTTTCATTTTCAACTCTTGCCTTATACCATTTGAACATTTGAAAGGCTTTTGATTTCTCTTTTAAAAACATAACTGACATCATTCTTGAGTAATCATCCATGAATAATATGAAGTATTTATCACCATAGTAACTTTGAACTTTCATAGGACCACAAGGATCAGTGTGCACAAGATCTAAAATTCCTTTAGAAGTGTAAGAATTACTTGTAAAGCTTGATTTTGTCATCTTACCCATCTGGCATCCTCGACATATTGCATTCTTAGGTTTTTCCAAGCTTGGTAGACCTCTTACTCAGTGCTTCTTACTTATTTTGATCAGGTTATCAAAATTTACTTGACAAAACCTTTTATTTCATAACGAGGTATCCTCTATTTTTGCATACAAACAATCGTTCCAAGTTGAGTCAAGATGATATGTATTACCTCTTGTTTGAGTCCCAGTAGAAGCCAACTTTCCATCTTTGTCATGAACTTTGACAATTCCTTTCTGAAATTCTATTCAGTATCTTGTATTGTTTAGTCGTGCTACACTCAACAAATTGTATTTCAAACCTTCAACCCAATATACATCATGACATCTAGTATTGTCAAGAAGTGTGATAGAACCTTTACCTTTCATAGGACATGGTGCATCATTACCAAATCTTACATAACCTCCATCATAATCTTCTAATTTAACAAACTTGTGTTTATCACCTATCATGTGATGTGAGAATCCACTATCTATGATCCAAGAATCATTATTATTTATGTGTGATATTAAGGCTTTTTCTTCATACCTTTCTTCATCTGATCCATCTTTGATAGCTACATATACAACTTCCTCTGTCTCAGTCCCATCAGATTTATCATCATTGGATTCCTCATTAGCTACTAGGCATGCCTTTTTATCTCTCCTTCTGAAGTCTCAGTGCCCTCTGTATTGGTTGTCTTTCTTTCTGTCATCTTGGTATTCTCTCTTTTCACTAGATTCTTTGTCGGGACAGTTAGAAGCCATATGTCCAATTTTATCATAGTTAAAACATTTTAAAGGTAACTTTCCTTTATACTTACCTTTGCCTCTCGGCAACCTTTTGGCCAATAATGCTTCAAACTCTTCTTGCTTTCTGATTTCCTCATATATTTTGTGTACTTCTTCCATATTTTTGCAAAATCTCTCACTTACTCCACTGTGATTTCCTTCAGCATACTTATACATTCTATCATTGTAATCATTAGATTCACCAAGATGAAAAGAACTGAATGCATGTTCAACTTTGTTTACCAAAGACCCACTGTTATCAAAATTACTTAACTCAAAAGCATGTAGCTTACCAATAGTAGCATCCAAAGAGAATGGCATGTTTGGTACAAACCTTAATTCATTAATTGCAGAGACTCGAATGGCATAAGCAGGGAGAAGTGTTCTCAACAACTTACTTGTTACATCCTTTTCTTCAATAGTTTCTCCTACTCCTTTGATTTGATTGACAATTTCCTCTAACCTTGTACTGTATTGGATTATGTTCTCACCTTCATTCATTCTCATGGATTCAAGTTGACCTCTTAGACTGTCTACTTTTTCTTTTTGAATATGTTCATCACCACCATACACAGATGTAAGCTTATTCCACATAGCTTTGGCATCATTACAACCTTCTAGATCATTAAACTCTGAGTTAGTCAATGCTAATGTTATTTCAATCATTGCTTGAATATGTTCTTGCTTTCCCTTTATTTCTTCCATTGTCATAGGGTAGGTGCTAGGTGCAATGTAATCATTCTCTAGATAATATGTTGTATACTCTCCAATTCCTGATAAGTGCAACTTCATCCTTTTCTGCCATGTGGTGAAACTTGACTTGTTCAACTTTGGTGCATCCCTTTTATACATCTTTGGATCTTGCCTCAAGTTCCTTTAAACTTTTCTTTTGGAGTTCTAGCTCTGATACCAATTGTTAGTTAAATGAAAGGGGGGGGGGGGGGGGGTGAATCAGATAAACTCACAATACAATGTTCTATCCAGATTCAACCTCTGTAGAACTTACTTGATATGCAACTATGACTATAAATCATTCAAACTCATAAACTGATAAAATTGAAACATCAAAACACATTTAACATCAGATTTACGTGGAAACCCAAATAGGGGAAAACCCCTGTGGGATTTTGGACCCACAAAGAAAATATACTCTTCTAGAGTATGCTCGGTTAAAAGCCAATCCTATTAAAGATTACATAAACACATTGTTATATGTGACCTGGTCAAGGGATTTCCCTCAAATCTATCAAAATCTTGCACTTTGTTAGAAGTGACCTTGTCAAAGGATTTCAAACACTCAATTAGAATGTTACCTTGCTAGAGGATTTACAAATAAGACTGTTAGGTCCACTCAGTTAAGAGATTTCCTGTCACTTACAAAAATAAATAACAGTAATAAAATATATCTACAACTTCACATCTGAAATGTTATGGCAGACTCTATGTGCTCAAAATCATCTTGTCATAAGACTTATCTTCCTCCTTGCTGGGCTTCTCACTCTTTTCTTCAATCAGATCTTCAATCTTTTGTACTTTGTAATAACTTCTGCAGCATCACTATTCTTCTATTTGCCCACATACTTTGTTCATCAACTTTCCTTATTTATAAGCAATTCCTAACTGCTTAATCTCCTTAATCACATTTCCCATGATTAATCTTAGCCATCAGATCTTCAAACTTGACTAGGTTCACTGAATCCTTCGAACTGAAAAACATTTTATCTTGCCTTGAAACTTGTATTCCTTCTTGGGCACTTGTGCTTGGTTATGACCATTCAATCTGTGTTGTAGATCTAACTCTTGAATTTTCATTGTCATTGATCCTTAACAAAATTCTTACATGACATTCCAATCTTCTATAAATCTCCAGCTCATTGGCATCCTTCATTTAATAATATATTTATTCATCCAATGCATTCTGTTACTGCTCAGTTGACGCTCGGTTAATTCTAAACTTTACTCAGTAGACATTTTGTATTCGTCTTGGTTACTATCTTGGTAGCTTTGCTTGTTGACGACACTCGATGACTTCTTTCTTGTTTAACTGACATCGATAACCTTAGAATTTATCAACTGGCACCTTGCTCAGTAAAATAGAATAGTATCAAACCTTTACTCATTCTATTACATGAAATCTTTTCTCCTTCTTATTCAGTCTTTGAATACACATATATAGGTATCAAAACAATCAAAATAACATAATCTCATCACTTTCTAACTCTGTAATAGTTTCCCATTGAATAACTTATTACTCCCCTTCATTTTCACATTCTTTCAGTGTCACTTACCGACATCTTTATACTCATCAAAACATACTCTTTAAGATATGGCAACATCAAACTGAATCAGAAAATCAATTGCTTGACATCAATGACAAAATAATATCATTAAGATAGTAATCATCCTTTATCAATTATATCATCAATCTCCAATAACCTTCTCAATATCATCATACCAACAAAATTAATGTAATGCCAACAACTTCCAACTAAACCTTTAGGCATTTTCTTTGCAAATTGTGCTTCAAGTTCTTCAAGTTCTTCATTTTCTCTTCTGCTTTCTTCAAGTTATCTTGCATAAAAGGCTTTCCAATCAGATTTGTCAAATGATGATGCAGATGATGTTGATGCCTTAAAAGCTAAATCTGTCTTTATAGTAGCAACAAGACCAAATTCCTCAATTTCAAAACCTGGAAATTTTCCAATCATGTATTTCTAGTTACTGATGTATTAGGCATTGTTCTTAACTCATTTATAGCAGTAACTTTCATTTTGTATGCCGGTGGCAACCCTCTTAAAACTTTTGAAACAATTTCATCTTCACTTAAGGTTCCTCCACAACATTTAATACCCAAAACAATTTTATATACTCTTTCCATAAAAGTAGAAATCATTTCATCTTCTTCCATTTTCAGATTTTCATACCTGACCTGAAAGCTTTCAATTTTTGCAATTTTGACTGTGGAATCTCCTTCGTTCAATGTTTCCAAATGGTCCCAAATAGCTTTAACAGTAGATCTATCAGACAATCCCATGATTTTCTGATTGGATAATGTGCTCAAAAGTGCTTCCCTTGCTTTGTAATCATTTTCCTCATCTTTAGCCAAGTTAGGTGGATTAGGTTGACTTTGAGTAGGAGTAGTATAGTCATTCTCTGTAACATCCTAGATGTCCTTTCCAATGCAATTCAGATGTGTCTCCATCCTGATCTTCCATATGCCATAGTTGGTTCCATCAAGTTTAGGACTGTCCTTCCTAAAATAGTTAAAAGACATTGGATCTCCTCAAGTTGTTAAACTTCTACAAAAAGAGGACTAGGCTCTGATACCAATTGTTAGGTCCCGGAGACAACTGAGAGGCGGGGGTGAATCAGTTGTCAAATAAATTCAAACCAAAAACTACTTAACCAACCTTAATCCTTAATACCAGTAAACCAAACTTAATGTCGGTAGATAGTTTATCAGTTAATTGCAGTACCAGTAAAGATTAATGCATGAAACAGAAAGACAATAACATCCACAACACATAACACCAATATTTGTATGTGGAAACCCTATAAGGGGAAAAACCACGGTGGGAAACCTTACCCACAATCAGATGATACTACTATAGATAGTATGTGTATACAATAGGGGGTCTGCAATGTAGAAAGGCCAAGCACCTAGAGCTCACTACTCAAACACAAATAGGAGTCACACTTACTATAATTGGATGGTTAAATCTAATAATTATCTACTGCTCAAAATAGCATCTTCATATGATGGATCCAGTATGGGTTCAGTTCTGATATGTCTTCACAGAAACCTTCCTTCAACCTTCAAATGATGTCTGCGTGTATAGCTCTGTTGATATTCGCATATACCGAATTACAATCCTTCTCACATTCGCATATCGATCTTACAAATAAGATCTTACATATATACCAAAGCCTAAGACCAATTGAGTAGGTCGGCTTTACAAAAGATATTACAATAAAATAATTTACAAGTAAAACAATAACCGATGCAATATTCGATTCAACATGTCGGCTTAATGCATTTACAACAATATTAAATCATCTCCATAGCGTGTTGTGCTGATCTGAAATAGATAAACCTGTCAGTGCTTATCTTGGACCTATTTGTTGGTAATAGCAAATATGCAAACACGAATATACCAATGAACAAATCTTCAAGACAAAGTGTCCAAACAATGTCTTCGACATAACCAAGTATTTTCCATGTCATTCCAAGTGCCGGTGAACAATATATCCTGTCAGTGTACCAGATACCGGTGACTGCACATAAGTCACTTGCTTGCCAGTGAACATTGCTAATTCTCCAATTGCCAGAGTTGATAAGTGTTAATAGGTGTTGACATCAATGACAAAACCATATCAATATATCCAAAATACCAACACCTACACACTATGTTGTTGTTAAGTATTGATGTAGACTTAAGACATCTCATGAATCCATTACATGTCCACACTTGGGTTTACAAACACAACTCTGTCAAAACAAAAACAATATCACTAGTAAAACTATGATTATGACAATTAATACCCTTAGGACAGTCATAGAAATTTAATCTATTTCATTTGGTTTTGATCCACAAACCCTTCCAATGGTTGCATAGGGTTCCCTCACCCCTCTTTGTATCATCAACCACTTCAAAATACCAATCGCTTGGTCTTCCCACCAAATTCTTCACTCTTATTTCCTTTTATTGTCTGATACATAGAGATATTAGATTGTCCTCATGCCCAAACACATACTAAATCTAATTTGGAGCCCTGCACACAACATAATATGATATATAGCATGAACAAAGGTCTTCCTACACATTTGGGTGAATTTATATGCATGGGAGACCAAACTATACATTATTTACTCCTCTCGATAAACACTAGGTAGGGTTTTGACATTTTTTGGAAAAACTATGATATCTTCTTTAAAACACTATGAAATTCAATGCCACAAAAAGACAAAATGAAGTTAACTCTATAAACTGCAATCTTGTATTTATTTTTAATCAATGCTTTCCTACATTGTATGATTTGACATCATGTTAGAAATATCATCTCTATTATGCTTTGATGGATGTCGCATCCTATTACAAACCTCACATTTTGGCACTGGCATAAAGGATTTTAGCAAAGGTTGTGGAATATGGCTTTTACATCTACCAATTGTCATTCCATCTTGTGCATATGGCTTTTACATGTAGAAGAAATAAATTTTATAAATAGGCCATATGGTGGATGATAAGTGAAGGATGTAAGTACTAAAGGTGTGGCACTAGTGGCTTTGGTACATGAAGGTGACTAGAGGTTGTGGAAGGAGAAATGGTGAAAGTTGGATCTATGGTAGAGGTGGGAGTATATGTTATTTATGCATGAAAATGTTAAGCTAATAGTCATAAAATATCTAGGAATCCAACTTAAGGCATTCTATTTGTTAATAAATTTCTCTATCATTGACCTACTGCCCCCTTTCTTACCATTCCATTGTTGTCTTGAGTGTAGATTATTTTCAACCCCCATTATAAGACACATTATATGTTCTTGGGGCTCCTAACCTAACCTATCTTTGATAACATTTTGAGCTACTACTCATGGACTAGTTAGGTTACCAAGAAATGACCTTCTATTTGTTGTTAGAATGAAATCTATGACTAAGTATTAGAGGATCTTACTAACTTGGGTATCATGCTTTTATGTGTCTCTGACATGACTCCTAATAACTATATAAGGATCTTACTAGTCCTAGATCTATGCCTTTCCTTTTTGATATGGTTCCTAGTGAGAATATATGAATTTTACTAGTTCTAAATGTCATAACTTTGTGTTTTGCATGCTCCATGTGTGTTACCAATGTTACTCATATTACTCACTTTGTACTTCCCTTTTATCTCAATATTGTAGATTGACAATATCACAGGTCTTGGGAGCTACCACCTTTCCAAACTTGTACTCATCTTGACTCTTCAATATCTTGGTGAAAGAATATTTGGTTTCTCCATATTTTCCCAATAGTACATGATCATAATTTCATACTCTTGCTAAGAGGGGGTTAAATATTGCATCATAAGTTGTATCTCTTTATAAACATACACTAGGTTTGGACTCACTTTAGTGGTTGTGCCTTATTTATGCTTAACTGTACTTAGGTTTCATAATTTTTCCATAAATTTGGTTCATTCCCTTATTAATGATGTTCCTCATGGCTCAATTTTCTAGGACTAGGGTCTTGGGAACCCTTATTCATGGAAATTGGACCTAAAATTTGAAAGATGAATGTTGGATTCGCAAATAGTAGGAATTTCCTCTCCAAATTCGGACTTTTCCAAAAGTTCAATTTGAAAAGGTGCAAGCTAAATATAGATACAAGTCTATTTCTCATTTCAAACCCATATAAACTCCAACCCACATCTACCAAATTTTCAATCAAGGAATTCAAATCAATTGAGCATAGATCTATAATCAAGGAAAAAGGCATTCAAAGATACAACTTTGTTACATCAATTATGATCAACTACATTATATTTTTCCATGATGAAAGAATACAATAACATGTTCTAGAAACATTAAAGCATTTCAAAATTCAGGTATATTTGTTAATTTTTTTTTTGCATTTATGTTTGGAACATATTAACACAAATTGTAATGTTATGACGCTTCGTCTACTAGATACCTCCCTAGAAGTGGTTAAAGATGACTCTCACACACATTTGTAAATGTGCAAGGAAACACAAATATGCCTAAGTCTCAGAGCATAGTATAACTGAGGTATGTAGATGACAATGACAATGACAATGACAAGCCTTATGTATAGGTCTAAGGAAAATAATTGTGAGCAACACATCACTTTGAAGAACACATTAAAAGAAGACATAGAAAGGAATAGCTACACCAACAAAATAGTGAATAAGAAGTAAACAAAGCCAAGTTTCATTGAAAATATAGTAAAGATCTTCTAGGATAGTGTTAAGAGCAGACACAAAGCCTCTTGAAGAAGTCATGAGAAGATGATACATAGTAAGAACCAAATACACATGGCAAAGTACAAGTGATAATAGTCCTAGCCAAATTAATAATAGTGAGATCATGGGCAAATATTTGAAATGTAAATCTCAATTTCAACCCAGCCAAAGAGAAAAGGTTAGGACAAAGCCTATAAAAAAGAGATAGCCACAAAATAGTAACAAGTAGTCTATACACAATAATATAGATCAATCCATGGTATAAATCATAGAACAACTAAAATCATGAACCTTAATACCATGAAGAGAAAACCCAAAAGTTGATTTTGATAGTGAGATAAGTCATGAAGAATCCTCAAGTAGAGAGACTATATATTTGGTTGGTAAGAGGGAAACATATAGGAAAACATAGTAAATAAGAGCCATCAGTAGGTACTGTGTTTGATAATATTTATTGTAGATTCAATGTTTCAAAAGAAATAAAAATGGCCCATCATTTTCATTGGAAACATAGTCAAAATGATAAAATCATTGTCAAATTATATACTTAAAATACTCATACCAAATCTAAGAAAAGAGATAAAGTAGTAAAATGGATGTTCACTATCAAACAAGAAAGAGAGCAGTCTCAAAACACCGAAACACTTTAGGATAATTGAACAGAAGACTTGGTATGCAACTCTATCTTGTCTTTTCAATGATGATGAAGGCTCTTGTAGAATTAATTGTGCATTGTATTTCCATCTTTGTTCTAATCCTTAGCTTGCAAGATCACCATGTTTTGGGTATGGGGTGATCATTTTTTTCTCTCTCACTACTGCTATGGTACTCATTGATGTTGACATTGAACCCAAATCACAAGCTTGGGTTGTCGTTTTACTTCCTCTAGGACTATGCAGGTCTTCATTATCATTGTGATCTTTGATTGTAAATGAGAATTTGTGTGTTGTAATCCTAAAGACTGTTTACACATACAATGAACTTCTTGTATTCCTCTCATGAGAACCTCTGTCTTGGCTATTTTATTTAATACTTCATGAATGTGTACTTTGTGACAGTTAAAATAACTGTGAGTCCCATCTGAAACTATTTTAAATGTGATCTAGCATGGTGATGATGTCATTTTTTTATTTGAAGTTAATGATGAATGACAATAATTTTCATTGATAAGACTATTGTGATAACATGCACTTCATTTCACTATAAATATGACTTAGACTATCGTTTACTCCTTTTAATTCTTATTCATAAGTATATATCCCTGTGCTTTTCACTATTGTAACTTATAGCTACTTTTTTTGTCTTCTAGGCCTAGATACATCTTCATGAAACTAATTCTTTGGAAAGATGCATGTTGTGTTTGATCATGACTATAATAATCAAGTCTCTTTAAATTAGATGCCTTATAGTATGCTCTCAAACTTAGGCATATTTGCTTCCTCTGCTAGATACCTCCCTAGAACTGGTTAGCTTGTTCTTTGCTACGTATATGTCCTAGTGCCATGGTAGGGGCAGGGTGGGAGAGAGGGAAAAGAGAAAGAGAGGTTGATTGCCCTCTGAGGTGTATAGAATTTATGGTGGTGAAAGGGGAAGACTAAAAATTGACAACTGAGGCATGGGGGCAATATTAAAAGACTTCTGATGATGTTGACCTAGGAATGACAAAGCGCGTGTAGTTGTGAAATGCAGTGGATAGCTCAAGCAATGGGTGGGATGCAAGAAATTCCTCATATATGCAAATCAATGAATGAAGATGAAGATTCAACTACCTCAAATGGTGAAGATTCTACCCAAGCAATTCCATAAATTATGCAAATATTATGCAAATCCAAAATTCCTCATGCAAATATTATACAAATTTGAAGATTCAATGAATGAAGGTGAAGATTCAGAAATTCCTCATATTATGCAAATCCGAAATGAGGGTGAAGTTTCTACCTTGAATGGTGAGTGTGTTGTTTGATCTTGTTAGGGGTTGAGCTCGACATGGAAGCCTGTGCGGGATTGCAAATGCACAAATGACTTACCCTCTTTTTCTTTTTTAAGTATAATGCCCGTTGTCATCGCAATTTCGACAAACACGGACACTTTTTTGAAAAAAAAAACAAATTTCAATGCTAATGCCTTCTCTGTCAAAACCAAATATGAAATTATCATCGGAATTCTGACAAATTCGTGCATTTCTAAAAAAAAATCAAATTTGGTCACAATATACCTTCTCTATCGGAAACCTCTATCGGAATAACAGGTAGGTGGAGGGATATCGCAATGAAACATCCCACTTGAGTGATGTGATGTTGATCCCCCATGAAGACAGTCAAATAGTATCCATACAGTGAACATATAACTCATGAAACATCGCATCATAAGAAAATCAAACTAGGGTTAGTATGTCTATTCCAAAATGAGGCATAATCCATAGAATCTATAAAAGCACATGATAATCAAAATGTTGTTGCTAACCATCTATGCATCAATCATGATATAGTACATTTAGCGATTAACATCATAATAAACATCTAACCATGTAGAAATCATAACTAATCATGAGCATAGTCAATAACATCAGATAGTGTAAGATCATGTAATGTCTATCGTCAAAATCATTGAATGAGAAAATATAAAAAGCCATAATCAATATCCATGCATCACATATAGTCAAATCATATCTAGCATATCCATCGCACAAAAATAAAGCTCTGATCAAGTCAATCCAAAATGAAACAAGAGTCTTCTCAAGAGTGGGCACTACATATATCATCAAAAACCTAGTTGAGGGTCACCCACAAAAGACTATATAATATTGTATAAAATAAGCCACCCGAACTAAAAATACCCAATCTAGTCCACTTCAAGAGAAAGTGGAGACCCAACTCCTTCATCCTTCACAACACATCCTTCTAAGTTTAATCCAATGTATCACACACACAAACACATCCTCCAAAGTTGGCACCAAATGTAATGCATAAATAAGCAATAAAACTCAATAATCAGTTGCCCAAAACATTTTTTAATGAAAATTACTTAATGAAGATCTCCACACACCATGGTGTGACCCATAACAATATTATAACTCAACTTCTAATGTATATCTGGACCAAAAAGTATGGTCCAATCAAATATAATCTAATAAGGAACATTGAAAATATAACACAACTGAACATACCAAGCACAAACTAACATAGATCACTTGCGGAATAGAAACACCACCAAAGAATTGAATTGAAATACTGCACAAACAAAATAAAAATGTGCACCAAACTACATAAAATGATTCTACATATCTGGAGGTGAACAAGCACTTTCCAGACCAGTCATACAAATGCCATCACATTCAGAGAATAACAATAACAAACTTCTGCAATCCACAAACTAGAAAACCAGATGATGTAACATCAACAGAGAACATAAAATATATTTACAACCACAAAACATAACCTTTACCATATAGAGGAATGAAAATAATTCTACCATAGGAACATTAAATATTCCATCTTGCATATTAAACTTGCCACAACCATAATTTTCTAGACATACTTCACCAACACAAATTCAGCAAAAATACTAGACATAGAAACTTGCATCACACTCAAAAACAATACCACAAATTAAACAACATCACCATACAAAGAAACCTTCAATACTACAAGACCATATCTATATCAAACTTCATTTGAAACAATAAGTTTGAGATCAATGATAACAAAACTCGGATTTTTGATACATATAATTGTGATGGTGAAAAATGGGAACGAGTAGTTTAGGACCTAACCCCACTTTCCTCCATACATTAGAATACAAAAGAGCCTAAGTGATTTGATTTGACTAAATCTTGTGAAAGAGTGTCAAGGAATACTCTTAGGGTTTCTATTCCTTCATTTCTATGAAAGAGAAGTGAACTAAATGTACAATAATCATGAACTATGTTAGGGAGATGAATTAAAGTGATGATATAAACTAAAATAACAGATAAATGTACAAATGAAACTAATATATAAACCACATAAATGGAAATGAAATTTAGATATGTACCTAATATCAGAAACTGAGCTGGATTGAGCAAGAATAGGGCACTAGATGCCTTGGTCCCTATTACCAAACTGCATTGTACTTCTACAAACTGCAAATTAAGGTCACGAAACACTGAACTGTCAAAAGAAACCTACAAACTCAAAGGACCGGGGCATTGGGCACCATGGTCCTAGACTAGGGCATTGAGCACCTTGGTCTCAACAAACTGAGGTGTGCTTCTAGCTCTAGATCTGCACCTATGAATTATGTCTTCCTTAAAGTCTGCCACTTTGTTAAAATCATGTACATGTACTTGCAAGTTGGGAAATGGTGTATGGGTGGCTATATAGGGTTTTGTCTTAGCCAAACCCCTTGTGTTGGTGATTTCCACATCCACAAATAGCCAATAATGTATTGAAATATGTGTGAGATAGAATCTTGTGTGGTTACAAGATCCTAAATGAGCTAAATTGCCAGAATTAGATTTCTATCCTATGTAATAAGCATAAAACCCTAAGTGAATGTAAATTGAATGCAAATGCTTCAAATAAACAATGCAATAATTGATCTAAAGAATGAATGTAAATATGAAAACAAGTGTTATGAAATTCATATAAATATATGAGAATAGCATGAAACCATACCAAACCCTAAGGGAGAGGTACTGACCAATCAATAGACGGTGATCTATTATTCTTCAATAGCTTCAAAGCATCAATTGATGATTAGAATGGTTGATGAAGACTTGATGAATGCTTGATTTTCTGATTGAAAACTCCACATAACTTGTACTTTCACTTCATAAGAGGCTCCTTCAATTGCTTGTAGATGGATCCTTCAAATGAGGAAAGGGAAGGCTATATGTATGAATCTCTTAAATTATTTTTGATCATAGGCCGACCTAGAAATGATAAATTTTGCACCAAGTTAGATTTAAATGTAATGCCCCACCAGGAAACCCCGAAGGGATTAAGCTAAAACACTCAAATGGAGTGTAATTTTTTTTTTTTTTATAATAATAATAAGAGTGTTAATAATAAGTCACAACATTAAGATACATTGGAGTTATCTAACACTTAGATAACACAGCGGAAGACTGAACGAACCTAAGGAGTTTCCCAACATGATTACATAACTTAACACCTAACTCAACTCACGACATTAGATCCAATTAAACTGGATATCTTGATTACATATTATTACTTGTAACATGGATATAATTTGTTCAGTGAATTAACATTACAGAGATTATGAAGCGTTCATCTATTATGGTCGCAGAAGCGGCTAACAAGAGGGATTTTACTCAATGAAGTTAAAATGTAGTTAACTTAAGAATTCACCCATTAAGGTTTAAGTATGGTTAACTTGGCGAGCCCATCCATTTTAGATACAATGAAACTAATATATCATTGTTCATTCATTTAGGTTTAAAAGTAAACAACCAAATGAGAACACCCTTTATAGTTAAAATATGGCTAATAAGATGAAATTCACTCATTAGGGATTAAGATGTAAACAATATAATGAGGTTCCTTCATTTGGGTTTAAACCTAACCAACTAATAAATCGTAGTTCATTTATAGAGGATAAAATGTAAATAGTCAAATGAAGATCATCCATTAGGGTTAAGATATAGGTAACTTAATGAATTCACTCATTTTAGTTAAAATAAAGTTAATATGAAGAAATACATTTGCTATGATTAAGATATAAACAACTGAATGAGTTCTCCCATTTTTGTTCAAATATAGCTATTATGATGATGTTCATTTATTAAGGTTAAAATGTGGATAACCAATTGAGTTCATCCAATTATAAAACTAATTTGGTGAGGATTATTTGTTTAGAATAAAACGTAAATAACTAAATGAATTCATCCAGTTTAGTGAAATATAGCTAACATGATGATGTTCATTTACTAAGATAAAAAGGTAAATACCCAAATGAGGTTCTTCCATTAGATTTCAATTTAGGTATTATGACAGTTAATGCAATATTTGTTAGCCATTCATTACATTCAAATTACAAGCTTTATGACAAGTTAATCCATTAATTGTAACCTAGCGAGTTTCTTTCCATGCTTACTTCTTTTCATTAACATTAACAAATTACTTTCCATAATCATATTTACAATCCTTTTATGACCCTAATTACTACATTTAACAAGATGACTATATTCATGCATTCGAAAATTAACTTCATTAAATCCCCATTATACACTTACAAAATGCATCCATGCATGCTAGCACTAAGTATGAAATATGAGAGACAAAACCATCACATAACACAGGTATGATCTCGGAGTTCACCCCTAGAGGGCTACATCTTCGGGTCTACTCAACTACAAGACCCCTCTGGCAATTATTTAAGTTAAGATTACACAAGGTTCATGTTATTTACATCTTTGCCATTTAGGCAAACACAACCACTATACAACGACCACTTCGGTCAATAATTACATAAATAATCCCTTTTTAGAAGCAGATCCAATTGAACACATCAAAAACAATATAGAGGTCTCTTGACTTTCAGTTCCCTAACTAGGGACTTGACCCACTATGGCCAACCACAGACCCACCAAACGACAAGGTACTAACAAGCGTATCAAGTCTTACCATTACATAACCAAAAGCGAATATAGAAATTTAAATTTGCATAGGCATTTAACCAATAGAGGCATTCGTTTACCATATTGATTTAACTATTAAGGTCGATCTAGTTTATGGATTTTCTAAATTAACTTTTGTTTAAAATCTACATTAATCCACAATTAATACTTAATATATGTTAATAATATATATTATCCAGAGTTTGGCACAATCAATATCTATTTAACAACATGTATTAAAGTATGGATTACCTAAATATCAATTATCTAAAATCCAAATATTATTTAATAAACTATATATAAAAACAAAACTTGCATTTAAATAATTAAATTTCATCCAAAATCACTTAATAATTTAATATTATATTAATATTATTATTTTTTTTTAACACAAAAAATATATTAAAAAAGTACTAAATTTTAAAAAAAAGAAGGGGGGGTTATCCATGTGGACACCCACGTGGGCCCCCTTGGTAGCCCATGCTACCAAATGGTAGCAGGCTGCTACGTTTGTTAGTGCTACTACCATTTGGTAGTAGTTCGCTACCCTTGGTAGCGCTACTATCATTTGGTAGCAGTCGCTACCAATGGTAGCTAATAATATATATATTTTTTTTAAAAAATTTGCAAATCATTTTTTTTTTTAAACAATAATAATACAAATAAAACAAATCTGAGAAGAACTTCCCAGTTAATTTCTGGGGAATAGTTTTCATTCTGGAAATTGTCAAAAATAATTATATGCATGGTTTCTTTTGTTTTTTGTTATCAAATTCTTTTTTTTTTTTTTTAAACAAATAAAAACTATAACCCCCACTAAATTAATTATTGGTAAAGGAGTATATCATAAAACTCCAATCTATATATTTTCCAGTCTCACGCAAATGAAATAAAAACAAAAATAAATGCCCATCTGAATACTTTCCAGAGTCTCACCCAGATAAAATAAAATACAAACATAAACGCCTATCTGAATACTTTCTAGAGTCTCACCCAGAGGCTGATATAAAAACCAAAAATAAAACTTTAATCTATAATTTTCCCACAAGCTCACTCAAAGGCTAAAATAATCCCATTTTAATTTTGAATCCCCATGGATTACTAAATTAAGAAATCTATTGTAAAAAACCATTGAAATAATCAATACTTTTTCCAAGAAAAATGCATAGTTGTTAAATCCCCAAATCCAACATAAATCTAGAATTAATTTGTAAGATTTTTCAATAACTAGCACTGTTCTTTCAAAGCCAAACAATAAGATTCTTTGGCAAGCAAGGAAATAATCAAAACCCTACCTCCATTCGCATTTCCTGGAAGAGTTTTGTTGCAGAGCCCAACCTCCAAGCTCCAGATCCTTATTTCCCCAACATGCATAAAAATTTCTTCTTCCCATAGACTGCCGCCTTCTTCCCATGAATCCCCAAATAAAATAAAATAGAAAAATATATATGAAACCTAAACTTTTTAGGTTTTCCCCCAAAAATATTTTCCAATAATAAAATATTTAATAAAAGGGCATTTTGTTTTATTTTGTTTTAATTAAAAAAAAAAAAAAAAAAATGCTTTTACATCCCTCATGTAATTTCTAATTTCAAAATTTAAGCACTTTTTAAATAAAAAAGGAAATAATAATTCTTTTCAACTATTCAATTAATTTAACTTGATTTTCTAATTAAAATGCTTCTCTCTTATTCAATTTTAATTTTCTCGATATTAATTAAGCCAACATTTATATTTCGCAATATTGACAAGGGTAAAATATTTAAATTAAATTAATTTCCAAAATCAATCTTTCACACTATATCAAATTTACTTATAAATTAAACTTGCTTTTAAATAAAAATTGATTTTCTTAAATAAGTAAAATTAACCTTTCTTTTCCAAAATGCAAAATAGGTTAAATTAATTATATTTCAAATAAATTTAAATATTTCCTTTTTAAAATGCATAAACTAATTAAATTCATTATTTAAAATTAACCATTAAATTAAATTCGCTACAACATAACTAAAGAGATCTTTTTAATTAATGATTAATCACCTAAAAGAAACCTATTTATTTTGATTTCTCAATTACTAATTCGTAAATAAACACATTAAATTAAATTAAATACTTAGGATAGAATACTCTATTTACCACACGCAAGGCATGCAAACCAAGAAAGTCCACCAATCACATGACACGCAACCCAAACAAAAAACGAGCCCGATGGACCACACACGACACCCACCTGATCATGGCTAAGGCAAGATGAGAGTTTTATGACCCCCCCTAATCCAAATTCTAAGGATGAAGGAGGTATAGTCAACCCTGTGAATCCCGATGGAGATGAACCTCGCACCTAGGCGGTATAGTACATGCAATCTCCTGCAACCATGATTCACACAAGCATACATATATATACATATTCAATGAAGGCGTTAGCTCGAGATTTATAACAAGAATTAGGGAATAATTACATTTACACAAGAATCGATGCAAAAGCACAATAATAGGTATGCACAATTATTTATACTATCTAATCTACAACATTACATCACAGTTAATCAACCATTCAAGAATGCCACATAGGAAGTCAACCAAGGTCAAATGGATTTTACAAGGCCAACTAGGGTAGGGCATTACATTAAACATTATAATACCACCAAAACATGGTCCAAAAATTCAAAGAGAAAAAGTCGGGACCATGGTGGTATAGCCACCACCATGGACAAGCCAACTCTTTTCCAAATTTTTAGGGATGCAAGGTATCATGATTACAAAGTCAATACTATCTCAGTGTGACAATTCAAGGTGTTTAATATGTGAAACTGGGCCTTAAAGGTCAAAATAGGACATAATTAGGGATTTTGATGAAATAATTGATTGACAGAATAAAATGAAAAAGGGGAACACTTAGGATTAAGGGCCCAATTTTGTGATGTGTAGAGGGGTGAAATAGGACTTTAGATTTAATAAATTAATTAATTAAATTCTTAAATGGAACTTAAAATGCAAGATGCAACACACTAAGGTGGGTTCTAACCTTAGCATGGAATTGTACCACCCAATTAAGGGTGTACAATTTATAATGCTACATTTAGCCTCCACTTTAGCGGTCATATGGCACTACGTGCATATGCAAGCTAAAGTATGTAAAAGTAAACATTTCATGAAAAAGGATATATCCATAAGGTGTCGAATGAAGCCCCCAACGGTAACTGTAGTACATTGTTAGGAACCACATTGTTAAATAAAATTAAAAAACCTCCTAAATTATTACTAAGGAAATGATGAAATTCACGGATAGTTATATGCCTTGTAATTCTCATCAAAATACCCTAAAGAAACTAAACAAGAATATGCAAATGGAGATAATTTTTTTCTTAATTAACATCTAATAACAACTAATACAACCAATAGCATCTCCATCTATTTACATTCATTCATCAATTAACCAATATGAACATACATCATTACTCATTTCATGAATTAACGCAAGTGGAAATAGAACAACATCATTAATCTTTCCCTAGGGTACTTTAACATCATTACATAAATTCATTTCCACAATAACATACTACACACATGATAGGTATATTTCACCTTCATTAATGCATCATATTCTAATTATTTTAACCATGAGATATGCAATGTACAACATTACTTATTCCTCATGATATGCATAATTTCCTTTCTACCAATGCATCTATGTGAATCATTCCTATTTACTAGATCCAATTAACATCTTCTAATATATTCACTTATTAATCTACGAATATTCCTCTTTCAAGATTATTTAACATTCTAACTAGCCTCTAAATAATCCATGAAATAATACAACTAATCCATAATGTAATTTCATTCTATTCCAGCTATAATCCACTTATTTCCATGATTCATAAGATCACATCTCTACAATAGTACAAATAAAAATATGCCTTAGTTTTAATTTCTAGCTACAATTCATCTTACAAATATAAGTACATTAAATACATCATGAGCATAGCTCTTTCTACTACAAGATTTTGTCTACGATATACAAAAGTATTACATTACATATATTTTATCTTATCCATTACTAAATCTGCTACAAGGTACATCCATAGTACATCATGAAGAAGAATCCAAGAGAACATCCCAATGGCTAAAAAGCACCAACCTCCCGACCATGTGGAACCAAAAGAATCGCCCCCAATGCTAAGAGATGACACAAGGTCCCATCACATACTCTAAACTTAAGTTGGCATCTATAACCAAGGAGACTAACCACACAAGGACTCTCAAGAAAGAACTTACACAATACAACAAGAATGAACTCCTAGAGGCATAAAACTCATCAAGACATAAATGCATCAAATAAGCATAATCATAAATCATTAAGGAGAAACACATCTAGGAGTGGAGTGTCATCACATGCCATCCTCAAAACATAATAACACAATAACACAAGGCACTATCCTGATGGACATGTAGAGCCATCTCAACCTATGAGAGACTAAGGGAGATTAACTTACCGTCTTCATGACCTTCTCATGCTTATCCTAAAACATCCTCCCTAGGACTAATTCATGAGGCACAAATCAATTTATCATCTTATTAATTAATCTAACTACCCAACCCATCAATTATTAGGTTATCACTTATTTTAAAAAATCATGGAAAACTCCAATGTTCCTTGGTGGTCTAGACTTCATGCATCCTTACAAGGAACCTCATGCAAGCCTATCTCTTATGACCTCGATCATCACAAGGAAGACCACTCCTCCTAACATGGCCCAACATTAAATCACAAGAGGCTCTACCAACATAAATACATGAAAAATAATACTCAATGTAGCCAAAAACTTCCACACATACTCTCACAACATATGCAAGGCTACAACAACATCAACATAGCAAAATGAGCCTCTTCGCTAGCAATAAGCAAAGGCATATCAAGCCATCAAATGTTGCCATCAAATAAAAGATAACATCATAGCAAGGCCTACTCACTTGCTGGTCAAAAACAACATAGTAATCATCTCAATCATCCATGGCCTATCCACATGGAAGAGAGTCTAAAATATCCACAATGGTGTACAGAAGTAAATATACATAAAACCATCAAAATACATCAAAACTAATGAAAGCCAAATCTGGTAAATATTAATAGACCTCAAATAAAGCCTCTGGTACAAAAATCAATTTGGGAAAATACCTCAGAGATGACCAAAATTGGAAAAACACAAAACACAGACAGGTTAGCGCTTTTGCCCCATAGGACAACGCTTCTGCCTAAAGGGACAACGCTTCTGTCAACAAGAACAATGCTTATGTTTCCAAAATCGTGCATATGTATCTTGAGACATCCCTTTTGTACCCAATTTCATGCTTATGCCTTCAGTGATAGTGCTTATGCTACGCAGAGGAAAACAATGCTTTCGTGCATTTAGACAATGCTTTTTCACAAAACTTACAAAAAACTTAGAAATTTTTTGGGTAAAATAATAAAATATAGACTTAACAAAATGGCTTGAAAAACATATTAAAAGAGATGCCCAAAAAGAAGGAATATATAAGTATAAACACAATAAAATATCTCAGACTATAAACCCAGATTTAATCAAATATCTTCTGTTAGATACTTGATCAGTCCCAAAGACACTGAGAGGGGGGGTGAATTAGTGTCTAACCGGTTAACAAAAGATTTAAACTTGTTTGCAATTTTATAGCCCAAATTAATGTACCGATAAACAAGCAATAAAGCAATAAACATAAATAACAGAGACATCATCAATACACACCATAACACATATATTTTGGGCGATGAAACCCGGTAGGGGAAAAACCTCGATGGGATTTGTGACCCACAATATTTACTCACTGGCCAATATGAATAAATATTACTTATACAATAGGGGCCTACACATGCAGGAAGGCCAATAGCCTAGAGCTCACTGCTCAAACAAAAAAGAATCACAATGACTACAAAATTGGATGATTAAATCCAATGACAATGTACTACTCAAAATAGCATCTGCAATGCTGGATTCAATACAAGTTTAAGCTCTATCAAATACCTCTACCATAAAACCTTTGTTTGCTCTGCTCTGCTCTTATTCACTCATAAAATTATTACATCAAAATGCATATATAGATATTTGCTCTCATATTCGTTACTTAATATCATCTCTATCTATACAAAATGACCTACAAGATCTCATACATATATGAATCTTTACAATACATCATATCATCTACAAATAATTAATTACATTACAAAACAATTCACATAAACAAAACTTTTCTTATGTCGGCCTAGACTATCGGTATGATTCATTGTCGGTGTAGACTAGATGTCAGTGTGAATTAACTTTGTGTAGCTGCTAGTGCTGGGATGCAAAGTTTGTTGCTGGTATAACCAATAGAATCTTGTAGAACCTTGTTACTAGTTGGTTGTCATCAATAAAAATATCAACTATTCTCATCTGAGTGTATAATGCCAACATCTTCATGGCATAAAACAAATAGAACCATTACAAAACTCATAGAGAATCTAATGAAGACAATCCCAAAAAATCACAACTGAAGGACTCACAAACGGAAAACCAATCTACTCTCATCCAAACAAGGATTAATCAACCAAATATCTTCACAACAATTTTCACAGAGCCATGAAATGCCATACACAAGAAAAACCCATATATATATATAGTTGCTGGGAGATATATATATATATATATATATATATATCTCCCAGCAACTATATCAAAAATCTCATAACATAAAGTCTGCCTCCCAAATATCAACCTTCAAAAATAATAAAAATAATAAAACTATAGAGTAAAATAATATTTCAACCCAGACCCAAAACAATGCAGACACAATGCATACACAGAGAAGCCATCAAAAGAAAAATGCAAAAGTGAAGAACTCCAATGTGCAACCTAAAGTAATGGATCGAAGCTAAAGAAGAGCTCCCATAAGCCGAACCTAATCCAATCCAAGCTACAACCAAAACCAAGAGAGAAGAAATCCAAAACCAAGAAGAAAACTTGCGGGAGAAATTTCCAGAGAAGAGCCAACCAACCTGAAAAATCTCACGGGAATGAAAATAAAAAGCAACAATAATCCAAAACCCTAGCCTCAATCTCGGTCAATCAAAATATTCCATTTTGGAGTATATTTTACCAACCCACCATATAATATAATTTATTGACCCATTTTGAATTTAACCAATGAGAGTGAAGGGTAGGTAAAGTAAATAAAATATACTTATCTAGCTAAGTGGGAATGATTATTTTTATTTAATTTAATGTGTTCATACACCCCACTTAGGAATAAAAGTCAAACTATTAAATAAATATAAGTTGTAAATAAATAATCCAAATGGGGATTAAAATCAAATAACCCAAAAGATGATAAAATAAATTAAAGAACCAAATAAATATAAGATATCAATTAAATATTAAACCATAGAAAGTCCAATAAATAATTAATTAATCAAATACCATTAAAGATTAAATCACAAATATAAAATAAATATTAAACAACAATAAATCTTATCATATATTAAATAATCGTAAAATCAATAAACATTAATTATCAAATAAATATAAATACCAAATAATTAAATATTCAAAACTTATAAATTAAATACATTAAAATAAACATTACCAAATATAAAACTACACATCAAGAGCCACATAATTATTCTAACATAATCAAGTAAATCAACTAGCATAAAGTGAACTCAAAATACCAAAAGACAAAGCTTACTAACTGACATGGCGAATTATGCCAAGACGCTGCCTACTCATGGTGAACAACTTAGACCTAGAGTATGTGAGGGGAACTCATGCCATCTCTGAACCACATAAGACATTGGAACTAAAGACACGCTCAGACTTGTGAAGCCAAGTGGAGTCGATGTTTGGCACCTACAAAATCTTGCAACCACAGAACGACAATACCACATATACATATACATATATATAGAACAGGCAAGTGATAGAGAATCGTGATGACACATCCTGCTTGCAATGAGTGATGTGGAATCATCTCTATCATGGAGATAGTCAAATAATAGTCAAACACGTCTCATAAACATCTCATCGAATGTAATCATGAAGTAGGGTTAGCGTAATGATAATCATCATCAAAACCATGATAAATCTAATCTATCAATAATCCATCACATAGTGAGCATATAGAATCCATCGAGTACATATATCATGAAATTATATGATCAAACATGATAATGCGAACATCGATATAGATAATCAAAATAGCATATGTCCCATAGTGTCTAACATCCATAATAAGTCACTGAAGCACATGAGTAATCATCATCCAAATCATCAAAATATAGTCTAGATAATTATATCAAGCATAAGTCAAATTAAGGGTGGACACTACATCCTCCCCACCTTTGCCTAGGCTTACTCTTGGAATCCTGAGAACAAATAGGGGTATAACTCTCTCATCTACACTGCATACTCACAAGTAACGGAAGAATCATCAATCGGATCCCACTGGACCCTTACCTACTTTACACTCTGACCTCTGAGGGACATCTCTTTGTGTTAAAGAATATGCATGGGCTCCATAGAAATCTGCCCATCCTCGACCTATAATGAATTTGAATCCAACACATGCAAAATATCAGGATGATATAACCCCAAAAATGAAACATGAAAGACATCATGGATGCGAGACAAGCTAGGTAGCAAGGCAAGGTGATAAGCCACAGGACCAATCCGCTCCAATATCTTGAAAGGTCCAACAAACTAAGGTGCTAACTTAGAGTCTTTCTCATAATGGATTGGACTCTTTCACAGGCGAACTCTCAGAAATATCCTATCACCAATGGAAAATTGTCTGTCCATACGATGAGCATCCACATATTTCTTCTGTCTATCCTGAGCAGCCAACAAATGTTCTCTAATGTGAGCCACTTGCTCCTCCATATCCTACAACATCTCAGATCCAATACGCACTCTATCCTCTAAATGGTCCCAACTCAAGGGCGTGCGACATGGTCTACCATATAATGCCTGATAAGGAGACATACCAATAGAGCTATGGTAACCATTATTGTACGCAAACTCAACTAGATAGAGATGATCCTCCCAATGAGACTGTTTATCCATCACGTACATCCTCAACATATCCTCCAAAACCTGATTCACCCTCTCTGTCTATCCATCTGTCTCGGGGTGATAAGTTGAACTAAAGTTCAACTACATACCCAAATTATGCTGGAGAGCTATCCAAAATGTTGATGTGAACACGGGATCGCGATCTGATATGATTCGCTGAGGAATACCATGCAACCTCACAACTCCCTCCAAGAAAACCCGAGCTACTATCGTTGTTGTATACGAGACCTGATCAGAGAAAAGTGTGCTACTTTGGTCAATCTGTCTACAATGACCATAATAGCATCATGAGAGTGTGAAGAAATGGGCAATCCAACTACAAAATCCATAGATATAATATCCCATTTCCATCCTGGAACCAAATGTGACTGTAATAATCTTGCGAGATGTCGATGCTCTACCTTCACTTGCTAACACTCTAGGCAACATGCCACAAAATCTGCAATATCTCTCCTCATACCAGACTAATGATATATCTGTCTCAAATCTGCGTGCATCTTCTTGACACTTGGATGTCCCAAGTAAGGTGCACGATGTGGCTCTGACATGATCAAATATTGAAGACCATCTGATGGTGGAACATAAATGCATCCCAAATGTCTAAGAAGTCCATCTAATTCCACTGAGTAACCTGCATTTCTACCCTCAAGAGCTCTACCTATGACAACCTCTACAATAATCTCTTGATACCATATATCTGAAGGAAGGGCACTAAGAATACAGCTCCTCAAATCCACTCTAAGGGACATTGCTGAAATCTCATGCCTCCTGTGACTCAATGCATCTGCTACCATATTCTCCTTTCCCTGAATATATCTCACCTCAAAGTCCTACTCACATAAGAACTCCATCTAATGCCTCTACCTAGAATTCAAATTCAGTTGTGTGAAGATATACTGCAAACTGTGATGATCACTGTACAACTCGAATCTATGTCCAAGAAGGAAGTGCCTCCATCTAACCAAAGCATGAACCACTGCCACTAATGCAAGATCATGGGTGGGATTATTGTGCTCATGATTCCTAATTTTCCGCAACTCATATGCAATCACATGACCATCCTACATCAAATCTACTCCTAGAGCCTCCAAAGAAGCATTTGTGCACACCACAAAATTCCCTGCTAAAATGCACTGCTAAAATAGGTGCACTAGTCAAATGCTCCTTAAGGATCTGAAATGTTGTCTCACACTGCTCTGTCCAAACAAACCTCTTTCCTTTTATTTGTAGAGAAGTGATAGGATGAGCTATCCTAGAGAAATCTTGAACATATTTGCGATAATATCCTACTAGACCCATGAAACTACCCACCTCTCCCACATTAGTGGGTGCTAGCCAATCAAAAATCATCTGAATCTTCAAGGGATCAACTATGGTACCCTCTCTAGAAATCACATGACCAAGATACCTCACCTCTGTCTTGAAGAACTCACACTTTGCTAAATTGGCGTATAGTTGATTCTCCCTAAGACATTGCAAAACCTGCCTCACATGATCCTCATGCTCCTGAACTGATCTTGAATAAATCAAAATATCATCCAGAAATACTAATACAAATCTATCCAAATACAACCTGAATACACCATTCATCAAGCTCATGAAAACTGAAGGTGCATTCATGAGACCAAAAGGTACCACTATGAACTCATAATGACCATATCTAGTGCGAAAATTTGTGCAATGAATGTTCACCTCCTGAATCCTCAACTGGTGATACCCAGACTTAAGGTCAATCTTAGAGAAGATTTTGGCATCCTTAATCTGGTCAAATAAATCATCTATCGGAGGCAAGGGATATCGGTTCTTCACCATCGCCTTATTAAGCTACCTGTAATCAATGCATATTCAAAGAGATCCATCCTTCTTCTTGACAACTAACATAGGTGCACCCCAAGGGGACACACTAAGATGAATAAACCCCTTTGCCAATAACTCCTCCAATTGAAACCTCAACTCATTCAACTCCTGCATGGTCATATGATAAGGAGCTTTAGAAATAGGCTTAGCTCCGGGCACCAAATCAATCTTGAAATCTATATCTCGCCGAGGGGGCATACTTGGAATCTCACTAGGAAAAACATCTGCAAACTCTTGAAGAATGGGATTTTCTTGTAATAAATCCTCTAAGTTAACTCCCTCATCCACATCCTTCACTCTAACTGTAAACAACTGGCAACCCTTATGTACGCACCTCTTCATCTACATAGCAAAAATTATGCGAAGAGAGATAGGTCTCTGAATACCTACAATCTCCAGACTCTTCCTACTATCATCCATCCACTGCACTCTCTTACCTCTACAATCTATCTGCAGTTGGTGAGATCCAATCCAATCCATACCAAGAAGCATATGATAAGATCCCAAAGACATAGCACGAAGATCCACAAAAGTATGACAATATCCTAAAACTAAAGGGCAACTAACCACAAGGGAATCCACTACCACTTTGGACCCCATAGCTAACTCTACCTACCACCTATCATCTTGCTTTGTTTTAGCAAGCCCTAATCAATCTACTAGAAAAGGATAAATAAAAGTTTGATGCTCCAGAATCAAATAACACTAAACAAGAGATACCACCTGTCACACCTGATGTCTCTACAACATTGACCTGATGCTCAGCCTGATGGTTATCAACCACTATAAAAATGTGATGAGACCTGCCTACATCTCCAACTATAGGCTTAGAGGTGGCTAGCTTATGTTGTCCTGACATCTGAGAAGTACGCTGAGAACAATGAAGCAATCTCTCCTAACAAACACTCTGCTACCTAGTGTTGTACTTGACTGCTGAACACTGTCTCTACTAGAAGTTGGTTGCGAACTCTGCACTGGCTGAGAAGGAGTAGGTCTCCTATCATGGTAACAACTATGACTCCTATCAACTTGAAATCTGGCACCTCAAGCAAAGCTTTGTCCTTGAGAAAATCTCTTCTTAAACCACTGACCACCAGAGAAAGAAGATGGATGGCTCCTAGCATATCCTGAAGACTATTGTTGTGGTCCTCTCACCGTAGGTCCTGTAACAAGTGCACTAACTATTTGTCCTCGAGATGCTCCTCCTGATGCTAATGAAAGATTCTCCTCTACTAGCCTCGCCTTCTCCACAGTTGCCTCCAAGGTCTTAGGTCCATGCATCTGAACCTCTCCACCAATATGATCATTAAAACCTCTCACAAAGTGTTGAATCAACATCGACTCTATTGGTATTTTTGTATGGTTTTGTCATTGATGTCAACACCTACTAAACACTTATCAACTCTAGCACTTTGGAGAATCAGCGACATTCACCAGAAAGCAAGTGACTCATGCATAGTCACCGGTATCTGGTACACCGATAAAATATAATGATCACCGACACTTGGAATGATATGGAAAACACTTGGTTATGTCAAAGACATTATGTGGAGACTTTGTATTGGAGTTTTGTTTATTGGTACATTAGCATTTGTATATTTGTTGTTACTGGCAAATAGGTCCAGGGTTACACCAGTAGGTTTATCTTTTCCAGATCAGCATGGCATGCTATGGAGATGATTAATTATTATTGTAAATGCATTAAGCCGACATGTTGAATCAGTTATTGCATCGGATATTGTATTGTTTGTAAAATGTTTTTATTATAATATCTTGTAGAGCCGACCTACTAAAATTGATCTTAGGTTATGGTATAAATGTAAGATCTTATTTGTAAGATCAAGTGTGGAATGCGAAAAAGGATTATGTGAAGTTATATGCGAGAATAAGAAGAGCTATACACACAGACATCATTTGAAGATTGAAGAAGGGTTTTTGTGAAGACAATCAGAACTACACCGGTATAGAATCCGCATATGAAGATGCTATTTTGTGCAGTACATTCTTATTGGATTTAACCATCCAACTGTAGTCAGTGTGACTCCCATTTTGTGATTGAGTAGTGAGCTCTAGGCACTTGGCCTTTCCGCATGTGCAGACCCCATTTATGTACACTTACTATCTACAGTAGTATCATCTGATTGTGGGTAAGGTTTCCCACCATGGTTTTATCCCTTATAGGGTTTCCACATACAAATATTGGTGTTATGTGTTGTGGATGACTTTGTCTTTATGTTTCTTGCACTAATCCTTACCGGTATAGTAATTAATTGTTAAATCTGTCTACCAACATATTAAAATAGTTTACCAGTATTAAGCATTAAGTTGGTTAAGTTGTTTTTGGTTTGAATTTATTAGACAACTGATTCACCCCCCCCCTCACAGTTATCTTCGGGACCTAACAGACTCATCATCTGCATATCCATCATACTGTTTAAGCTTGAATAATTTATGTTGATATTGCTCCATAGTCATCCTCTGCTATCTCAAATCATGGAACTCATCGACCTTCCTCTGCCTCCAATGATCAGAAAGAAATCTAGCATGAAACCTCTCCAAGAATAACGCCCAAGATATCGTCGCTATGTCCAAATGCAATTTGTATTCCTCCAGGTGCCACCATGTCATCAAAAAATCTTGAAGATGCAAAATCGCACATGTCACCTTGGTGTTACTGCTACACTGATGCATAGCAAAATACCTACCTAAGTCCAATAACCATGTCTCTGCCTCCATGCCACTACCTAAGCCATCAAAGGTAGGAGGATAAATCCAATTTAGATCTCTGATGTGACTAGCTACAAGCGCCTCTTGATCCACCTCCATTCTCCTCCTAGGAGAACATAAACGCTCTCTCTCTTGCTGCTTTGAATGACGAGATCCCTCCTGCTGGCTCTCCTCCTATCTCGGTCCTAGGTGACCAAGAAACTCTTGAAGCACATTTACCAATTGTGGAATTAGATCATCTCTAGGCTGCTCCTGCTCCTACTCCTCATGGTGTGACTCTTCAAAAACCTTAGGACGAGGGTTCCTATGAGTACCCATGCGACCACCTCGATGATGATCTCTACCCCTAACAGGTATCTTGTATAAGCAATACGCAAAGGAGACTATAAGGTAAACATCTAAGAGAACTATAACAAGAAAATAAATAGCAGGGATAAAACCATTGGGTTAGCCCATGCCAAAAACTAAAATGCACAATGGGCTCAATCGAAACTAGAGTACCCAATGTTGAACTTGGGCTCTGATACCAAGTTGTAATGCCAGCCAAAATACCCTAAAGAAACTAAACAAGAATATGCAAATGGAGACAAAAATTTTCTTAATTAACATCTAATAACAACTAATGCAACATATAACATCGCCATCTATTTACATTCATTCACCAATTAACCAATATGAACATACATCATTGCTCATTTCATGAATTAACGCAAGCGGAAATAACACAACATCATTAATCTTTCCCTAGGGTACTTTAACATCATTACTTAAATTCATTTCCACAATAACATACTACACACACGACATGTATATTTAACCTTCATTAATGCATCATATTCTAATTCTTTAACCATGAGATATGCAACTTACAACATTACTTATTCCTCATGATATGCATAATTTCCTTTCTACCAATGCATCTATGTGAATTATTCCTATTTACTAGATCCAATTAACATCTTCCAACATATTCACTTATTAATCTATGAATATCCTCTTTCAAGATAACTTTACATTATAACTAGCCTCTAAACATTCCATAAAATAATACAACTGATCCATAATGCAATTTTATTCTATTCCAACTATAATCCACTTATTTCCATGATTCATAAGATCACATCTCTACAATAGTACAAATACAAATATGCCTTAATTCCAATTTCCAACTACAATTCATCTTACAAATATAAGTACATTAAATACATCATGATCATAGCTCTTTCTACTACAATATTTCCTCTATAATATATAAAAGTAATACATTACATACATTTTATCTTATCCATTACATAAATCTGCTGCAAGGTACATCCATAGTACATCATGAAGAAGAATCCACATCCACACAAGAAGAATCCAAGAGAACATCCCAATGGCTAAAAATAACCAACCTCTCGACCATCTGGAACCAAAGGAAACACCCCCCATGCTAGGAGATGACACAAGGTCCCAATGCATACTTTAAACCTAAGCTGGCATCTATAACCAAGGAGACTAACCACACAAGGACTCACAAGCAAGAACTTACACAATACAACAAGAATGAACTCCTAGAGGCATAAAACTCATCAAGACATAAATGCATCAAATAAGCATAATCATAAATCATTAAGGGGAAACACATGTAGGAGTGGAGTGTCATCACATGCCATCCTCAAAACATAATAACATAATAACACAAGGTACTAGCCTGATGGACATGTGGAGCCATCTCAATCTATGAGAGACTAAGGGAGATTAACTTACCATCTTCATGGCCTTCTCATTCTTATCCTAAAACATCCTCCCTAGGACTAAGTCATGAGGCACAAATCAATTTATCATCTTATTAATTAATCTAACTACCCAACCCATCAATTATTAGGTTATCACTTATTTTAAAAAATCATGAAAAACTCAAATGTGCCCTGGTAGTCTAGACTTCATGCATCCTTACAAGGAACTTCATGCAAGCCTATCTCTCGTGACCTCGGTCATCACAAGGAAGCCCACTCCTCCTAACATAGCCCAACAATAAATCACAAGAGGCTCTACCAACATAAGTACACGAAAATAATACTCAATGCGGCCAAAAACTTCCACACATACTCTCACAACATATGCAAGGCTACAACAACATCAACATAGCAAAATGAGCCTCTTGGCTAGCAATAAACAAAGGCATATCAAGCCATCAAATGTTGCCATCAAATAAAATATAACATCACAACAAGGCCTACTCACTTGCTGGTCCAAAACAACATAGTAATCATCTCAATCATCCATGGCCTATCCACATGGTGTAGAGAAGTAAATATGCATAAAACCATCAAAATACATCAAAACTGATGAAAGCCAAATCTGGTAAATATTAATAGACCTCAAATAAAGCCTCTGGTACAAAAATCAATTTGGAAAAATACCTCAGAAATGACCAAAACTGGAATTACACAAAACACAGACAGGTTAGCACTTTTGCCCCGTAGGACAACGCTTCTTCCAAAAGGGACAACGCTTATGTCAAGAAGAACAACACTTATGTTTCCAGAATCTTGCATATGTATCCTGAGACAGCGCTTTCATACCCAAGTTCATGCTTATGCCTTCAGTGACAATGCTTATGCTGCGCAGAGCGGCACAAATGCAATACAGAGCAGCACTTTTGCAAAAACAACGCGTTTGCAAAACCAACGCTTTTGCACAAAACTTACGGAAAACTTAGAATTTTTTTGGGTAAAATAATAAAATCCAGACTTAACAAAAGGGATTGAAATACATATGAAAAAAGATGCCCATAAACAAGGAATACATAGGTATAATCACAATAAAATATCTCAGACTATAAACCTAGATTTAATCAAATATCTTCATGGCATAAAACAAACAGAACCACTGCAAAACTCACCAAGAATCCAATTAAGACAATCCCAAACAATCACAACTGAAGGACTCACAAAGGGAAAACCAGTCTACTCTCATCAAAACAAGGATTAATCAACCAAAGATCTTCACAACAATTTTCACAAAGCCGTGAAATGCCATACATAGGAAAAACCCAAATATATATATATATCTCCTAGCAACTATATAAAAACTCTCATAACATAAAGTTTCCCTCCCAAATATTAACCTTGAACAATAATAAAACCATAGCAGAAAATAATATTTCAACCTACGCCCAAAACAATGCAGACACAATGCATACACAGCGAATCCATCGAAAGCAAAATGCAAAGTGAAGAACTCCAACCTGCAACCTGAAGTAATGGATTGAAGCTGAAGAATAGCTCCCACAAGCCAAACCCAATCCAATCCAAGCTCCAGCCAAAACCAAGAAGAAAACTTGTTGGAGAAATTTCTAGAGAAGAGCCAACCAACCCGAAAAGCCTCACGGGAATGAAAATAAAAAAGCAACAATAATTCAAAACCCTAGCCTCAATCTCGGCCAATCAAAATATTTCATTTTGGAGTATATTTTACCAACCCACCATATAATATAATTTATTCACCCATTTTGAATTTAAGCAATGAGAGTGAAGGGTAGCTAAAGTAAATAAAATATACTTATCCAACTAATTGGGAATGTTTTATTTTTATTTAATTTAATGTGTTCATACACCCCACTTAGGAATAAAAGTCAAACTATTAAATAAATATAAGCTGTAAATAAATAATCCAAAAGGGGATTAAAATCAAATAACCCAAAAGCTAATAAAATAAATTAAAGAAGCAAATAAATATAAGATATCAATTAAATATTAAACAATAGAAAGTCTAATAAATAATTAATTAATCAAATAACATTAAAGATTAGAACACAAATTTAAAATAAATATTAAACAACAATAAAGCTTATCAAATATTAAATAATAGTAAAATCAATAAACGTTAATTATCAAATAAATATAAATGCCAAATAATTAAATATTCAAAACTTATAAATTAAATACATTAAAATAAACATTACCAAATATAAAACTACACATCAAGAGCCACATAATTACTCCAACATAATCAAGTAAATCAACCAGCATAAACTGAACTCACAATACCAAAACAGCAAGGTCACTAACTGACATGGCAAATTATGCCAAGACATTGACTACTCACGGTGAACAACTTAGACCTAGAGAGTATGTGAGGGGAACTCATGTCATCTTCAAACCACATAAGCCATTGGAACTAAAGACACGCTTAGACCTGTGAAGCCAGGTGAAGTCAATGTCTAGTACTTGCAAAATCCTGCAACCACAGAACGACAATACCACATATACATATACATATATATAGAACATGCAAGTGATAGAGAATTGCGACGACACATCCCACTCGCAATGAGTGATTTGGAATCGTCTCTATCACGAAGACAATTAAACAATAGTAAAACACATCTCATAAACATCTCATCAAATGTAATCATGAAGTAGGGTTACCATGATCGTAATCATCATCAAAACCATGATAAATCTAATCTATCAATAATCCATCACATAGTGAGCATATAGAATCCATCGAGTACATATATCATCAAATCAGATGATCAAACATGATAATGCCAACATCGATATAGATAATCAAAATAGCATATGTCCCATAGTGTCTAACATCCATAATAAGTCACTGAAGCACATGAGTAATCATCATCCAAATCATCAAAATATAGTCTAGATAAGTCTATCAAGAATAATATAAAAGTTAACTCTTGTCAAAATAAGTCAAATCAAGGGTGGACACTACATGTCCCCTGTTTCAGTTTGCTAATTAGTGAGTTGAAACAAGGTATCATGTTTACTACATCAAATTGTGAGGATAATTGATGACAAATGACCACAACAAGGTTTTATATAAGATCAAAACTAATGGAGAATGATTTGGTAGGAAAGAGAACTAAGCCACAATTCCAACACAACCAAGAGTGTGAGAATTGGAGCTCTCTATCACAAGATGAAAGATTAAGTGAAAAATATAGAATTAGGGTTTGGAAAAAGAATTACCTGTTAAATAGTGAAATAAAGGAAGAGATCATTATCCAAAGACATCCACCTTAGAGAATAGAGGGTACCTTTGACAAAGATAACATCTTGAAAAAGAGGAGAAGGAAAATAAGAATACCCACCTTCTCTAATCTTTAGGAAAAAGTGGATTATTAGTGAAGGATTGCACACTTTCACTAAGGAGAGATTGTTCATGAAAGATGTATCATTATAAGAAGAGAATAAGTCCTAGACAAGGAACACACATATTCTATCAGGAAATGACATCAAATGAAAAATAAAACTCAACAAAGGAAAGGTGAATCTTTGGAGAAAAGAATAGAGGGTTGAAATATCATTCTTGTCCCCAAAGTATAGAGACAAGGACATCAAAGAGAGATCATTTATAAAAGAAACACTCTTCTAAAAGAAGGAAATATATCTTCATTATGGATAAGCATGTTCACAACACATAAGATTTCCTTATAAAATATATCACTCAAAAAATAATTTGATGAATGATTAGAGACTTCCAAGACCAAGGAAGAGGTCCTAATTAAGGATATGTACTTAAGATACTTATTAGGGATACTTATTCCACTAAGAGAGAGGGAATTCCCTAATAGGGATATACACATATACACTCGATAAGAGATCCTTATAGAAGACACTATTTCACAAAGGAGAAAGTTTTAATTTGAAGAAGGAGAGATGTTTGAAATAATTCTTGCCCCCATAGAGACAAGAGTTGTGACAAACATAGGCTATTATGTTGTTTTCCAAAGTATGATTGCACATAAAATTGTACTATCATGAGAGAAAATGAGCCCCCAATAGGTAAGCTACCAATGTCACATGGTAAAGAGCAACATAATAGCCACTAATGTTATTTAAATATATGATAGATTGAATGAGGAATTTGAATACGACATGTTAAATGCTCTACCATCAATGAGAGTAAAAACATGTATAAGATGATAAGTATTGAAATGTTTTGATGAATAAAGTAGTTTGTAGGAGAAAAATAGGGCACTAAGTTATGTTCCTCTTGCACACAAGAAACCTTAGGAGAGGGACAAGTATAATTCATTAGGGCCTCATTTCTATAAGAGAGGCTATGAATAGAAGGTAAAACCTCATAAGTGGGTTTGTCAATCTCTTGGGGAGATTAATAAAGAGAGATGTCAACCACCATAATTTCCTTATGAGTAAGGTGAGTGTTGAGAGATGTAAAGGATGATTTAATTAAAAGGAAGTCATCATCACTACTAAATATAGCATTGACATTGATAGATGGTCTTTTAGAATCTTTGGTAGGATTTAAAGTATTATATCCAAGTCCAAATGTGGCTTCATGTGTGTTATTTTATAAAGAAACCTTAATCCCTTGTTCATTTGAATCACAACCATTTCTACTATATCCACTCTTAGCTAAGATGTGAAAGCCAAGACAATAAAGGGATGCCAAATCAGAAAGAGATGGCAGGGCCTTATAGGTCTCAATACCATAATTAGATGAATTAGAAGAAGATTGTAAAGAATTGTTTGAATTAGAAGAAGCCACAAAATTGTTACTTAGTTGTTTAGACAAAGTGAGTTGCTTTTTAGGTTCATCCATATCTTTCTCCTTTTTGATATTAGGTTGTCTTAGAGGGACCCTAAATTCTCCTACAAAGGAAGGCATAAAATCTAAGGACCCCCAATCATCCTCCAAGAGCACTTGTTCTTGTCAAAGAGTATCTTTAGGAGGAGATGGTGATTTAGTGTGAGTGGAAGAATAATCTAGAGTACTTAAGGAAATAGGCATACTTGAAGATGGAGTATTTTTAGAAGTAGTTGAACAAGAAGTTGAGGTTTGTAACAAGGCTTGTAAATTGGTATCAGCGAGAAAAGTATACATCTTATTTATATAGATGAACTTAAGTTGCCTATGCAAAGTAGAAGGGACAACTTGCATACAATGAATCCAAGGTCATCCTAATAGAAGATTGTAGGTAAGCTTATCAGGCATGACATGAATAGGTGTAGGTAAAATAATAGGTCCCACCTTAATAGGCAAGGTTATAGTACCTAAAGAAGATCTAGCAACATTATCAAAGCCATGGATAATAAAAGAATCTGGTTTAATAAGAGACGTGTCCACCTTACTCTTATGTAATAGATTAACGCTACAAACATTAAGTCCATAACCATTGTCAACAAGGGTTCATCTTGTAGTATTACCAATTAATAAGGACAACAATCATAAGGGGGTCATATTGATGTTGAATCTCATGGGAAGGTAACTAATCTTGTGTGAACACAATTTGATCTTTAGATTCTTTCATAGGATTAATTAGAGAAACCATGTTATTAGGTGTCATGGCAGGTGGAATATCTAAGTTATCTAAAGAATCTTGTAAAATTACATGATGTGTTGATGAGGTTTGAATTAAATCCCAAAGAGATATCTTGGTGGGAGTAGCTTTAAGTTGTTCAATAATATCATATTCCTTACCAAAATTTTGTGATATATGGGGTGCTGGTGGAAGAATAGGTTGAGAAGTAGGAAGTGAAGAAGGGATAACTAGAGGAGAGTTCGGTTGCCTATTGTTCCTCGTATTATATGTGTGGAAAACTAAATTGTAACTCTCTCTGGTAATCTGTTTAGTATACTCATAAGGACTCTTAGTGGGATATGCTCCTTCAACAATAATAACTAGTTTGTTAGGGGTGAAAAAGGAATCATTATAATAACCACCTTGAACCAAAAAGAGAGGCTTGTTAAGAGGTTGATAATTTTGAGGACTAGCACCATGAATTGTGAAAAGGGGTTAATGAGGTGTTTCATAACCATTCACAGTTATCATATTGATCAAATATGGTTTGGGAAAATGTGAGGAAGGTTTAGTAGAGTTGAAATCATGAAGTGGTTTGTAAAGACGATTATCAGCCCTAAACATTTCTTCACGAATATGATTTTCTAGAGATTGAATAAAGGGACATCCTCATAAAGAGGATTTCTAATAATAGTGAACCCTTGTAACCTATTAAAATTCTCTTGTTCCAAAGTATCCTTACAAGGGGTATGAATTTTAGGAGAAGGGTCAACATCATTCGTATGATAAAGATTATTAAAAGAAGTGTTGATAGTCTCTTGCACAAAAATGTTATCATAAATAGGATCAATGTTAGGAAACAGATTACCACTAGGCATTAATGTTTCATCCCTAGAAGGAAGAGTATTAAAAGAAGGTGTAATGTTAGTAGGAAAGATAGACATCATATCATCCTCTACCACCAAAATATCTACATGGGAGATCTACTCTCTAGGAGAAGGATCAGCATTACTCTTCAAGGATTCATCCTTGGGAGGGAGATCTTTGAAATAGAAATTAACAATCTCTTCTTGAACTAGGGTATCCTCATGAGTAGATCCAAGTTGGAGAGAGGTAAATGCTTCATCTTAGAGGGAATATTATTGAAATGAATATAAGGTGAGGTGTTATTAAAGGAATTCTCAATCATATCACCCTCTTTTACCATAATATCATCTTCTTTGACCAAGGTACTCTCATAGGGGAAGGAAAATTAAGAGAATAATCAACACCATCATCTAATGGTTCATCCCAAATAGGAAGATCATTGAG
Source organism: Cryptomeria japonica (assembly GCF_030272615.1). Classification (NCBI taxonomy): domain Eukaryota; kingdom Viridiplantae; phylum Streptophyta; class Pinopsida; order Cupressales; family Cupressaceae; genus Cryptomeria; species Cryptomeria japonica. The sequence goes on from NC_081409.1 coordinate 801,075,306, forward strand.
AGAAGTGTTAGAAATGTCTCCTTGCGCTATGGTGTCCTCATGGGTAGACACAATTTTGGAAGAGGGAATAACATTATCTATTAATGCTTCATGTTTAGAAGGGAGAGCATTTATACATATATTATTTAAATCATCCTCTTACCTCAAAATGTCCTTAGTAGGATCTTTAGGGGAGGGGTGAAGGGTCATAAGAAGGTCTTAAAAACTATCATGATACAAAGACAAGTCGTTTGTGACATATCATCTTATAATTGTTGGCATGGAATGGGGTTCAGGGCAGCACCCCAAATTGTTTTTTGGCATGAAAATATTTGAAAATGTCCTTTTTTTTTTACAAAATATAATGAGAGAAACAATGCAAGAAAAGAAAGTAACTAAATATCTAATAAATGAAGCACTCATGTGATTAACTAAGTACAAACATAAAAGTGCTTATAACAATATTTTTTAGATTTTTTATATTTTTGATAGAAAAGAAACATGAAATAACAATATCTAATCATAAAATGTAGATCTAAGAATGTTGGGTTCACGTTGGGTTCACCAAAATGTGATGGTGAAAAATGGGATCAGGTAATTTAGGACCTAACCCCACTTTCCTTCATACATTGGAATATGAAAGATCCTAAGGAAGTGATTCACTTTGACTAACTCTTGTGAAAGAGAGTTAAGGAATACTCTTAGGGTTTATATTACTTTGTTTCTATGAAAGGGAAGTGAGCTAAATGTGCAATAATGATGAACTGAGTTAGGGAGATGAATGAAAGTGATGATATAAACTGAAATAATAGATAAATGAAGAACTAAAACTAAGATATCAACCACAAAAATACAAATGAAATTTAGATATGCACTTGATATCATAAATTGAGTTGGAATGAGCCAAACCAGGGCATTGGGCACCATGGTCCCTATTACAAAACTGCAATGTACTTCAACAAACTGCAAATTGAGGTCCTGAAACACTAAACTGCCAAAAGAAACTTGCAAACTTGGAGGACAAGAGAACTAGGTGCCATGGTCCTCGACCATGGTGTTGGGCACCTTGGTCTCAATAAATTGAGTTCTATTTTTGGCTCTGGATCTACACCTATGAATTTTGTCTTCCTAAAAGTCCACTGCTCCATCAGAATCCTGTAAATGTATTGGCATGATGTTGATTTTTGTATCTGATGACTTTATGTGTTGTCATTGATGGCCCACATATATTTTGATTGTCATAGTCATCTTTGTATACCAGTTAGGTCAAATCGGTATTGCTATTAAGTCTTTGTATTGTAAATCGATATCATATGTATAGTGTAAGTTCAATCAGTATGAAGGTGTCTAAATTGGTATATGTAGTTAAGACAATCGGTTTAGGTCAATTTCATTGTTTACCAGTTTTGAGATACAACAAAGAGACAAGGAGGCACATGGAGACAATCGGTCTGTGAGTTTGATGTGGTTAACACTCAACCAGTATCAATGTTCCAACCAGTTCACCAGTTTGTGTGATGATTTATCACTGGTCATGATGTGTTACCACCAACCGACACTTTGGTGGAGATCTGTGTCGTGTTAAGGAAATTTTCCTAGGTTCGGTGAAAGAGAAAAAGAAGAAAGAAAATCAAGGAGCTTCTGCATCTACCGGTACAAGAGTAACAAGGAGTGTTCAAATCAAGAAGGAACCGGTCACTAAGGTATATGCAAAGAAGCCTATTGTCACGAGGAAGAGAGGCAAACATCTCATCCTTCAAGCAAAATCTGAGAGAACTGAGTCTGGGGAAGAGAAGAAGAAGCTAAAGGCAACCAATAAGAAATCTAAATCTATAGGGGAAATCCCTTAGCCAAATATTTCTATTGATGTTACATTTTGGAAGCTAGCGAGTCATTTTGAGAGGACTCTGGAGATATTAAAGAAAAACCAATTTAGTAATGTAAAAGAACATTTTGGTTCTTTGGATGAAGTTCAGAAACAAGAAGTGGTAGAAGAGGTAATCAATTACCTGTGTCAGAATAACCGGTTACCACATGAGATTCATAAGGAAATATCTTATTCTTTGATTTTAATTCTTGAAAATAAATGGAAGATGATTATATAGCAGGACCAATAGATTATTGATAGAATTTTTGTTCAATATTTTCCTAAGTTGTCTCATGAAGAATTATTAGCAATGCTTGCTAAATATAAAGGACAATTTAATTCAAGATCAAGGAGAATGAAACTATTGGCAGGAATAATTTAGGAAGTTGAAGAAGATACTCATTGGGCATCTAAAACTATTCAAGGAATGAATGAGCAATTGAAGGACTATCAGAATAAACTTGATCAGATTGAGACTGGAGCTCAACCGGAGCTGGACACCGAAGACATTATTACACCGAATGTAGTATACCCTATTAAGAATAAGGTTGACACAAGTTCTCCACTTGTCATATTCTTTGTAGATGATACTAAAGAAGTTCAGAATATTATTGACACAACTGGTAATGTCATTGAACTGGTTAAAGTTAAAGAACAATAGTCGGATATTGTTGGTGAACAAAAAGAAGAGGATGTACTAGTTATTGAACAAAGTGTGGACATACAACCACCATCGGTAAAGGATAATAATGTTGAAAGTCAACTGCCACTGGTCACTACAACAATACAAGAGGAAAAAACAAAAACAAAGAAAGAGAAACTAAAGAAAAAGGATGAAGAGAAGAAGGAAGAAGAGAAAAAGGATGAAGAGGAGAAAGAAAAGAAGAAGGAGAAAACAATAGTTGATGATGATGATGACTCAATCAGCATAAAAGGTCCTATTGATATGGACAATTTGAGCGTATCTGAACTGATGGAGATTGCTATTGTTATGCAATCCAGAGCACAAAAGAAGAGGTTGAAAGAGCAAAGAAAAGAAGCAGAGACTATTCAGACTGATGTTGACATTTTGTCAAGTCTCCTACTGGAGACTGTTATAGATAATTTACCTACCCCTATTGCTAAGCTTCGACAGTTAGTTGTTGATGGTGGTGAACAACTAAAATAACTTGAGGAGGCAACTCATGTCTTAGCAAAAAAAGATTACAAGAAGAAAAGGGGAGTGCAATTAATTTCAGAAATTGACAAAGGAAAGGTCGTTTTATCTATGAATAAAGATCTTTTGAGTAAATGTATAGAAACTAGAGGTAAAATTTTGGCTACTATATCTAAAGTATCACTATTTTGTTCTGATTTGAAGAAAAAGAGAAGATACAAAGAAGGAACTTGAGAAGCTCAGTGATGCATATATACCAATATATGATTCCGCTTTGAATTTTAGAAAATCTATTGATGCCTTAAAACACCTATTAGAAGTTTATGATTTTGAATAGGTAAAGCGGATAAGATCCTTAAAAGAGCTAAAGAGCCAATTGATTCCAAAAGTTGAAATATTACTGAAGGCATACGAGAATTCTGAAGCAGTTTTGGCTACCCTGAAAATGAGCACTATTGATGCTATGGAAGAATTGTCTGCACAAATCTTAACACATGTTGAGATCACTGAGACATTGTTAGAAACATGGGATAATTATTTTGCATAATTGAAGTCTCATTTCACTGACATTTTCTCAAGAATTGCATTGTTAAGCCCGTAAAACTCTTATATTTATATATGCAATTTTTTATGATAAATTTTGATGTAATGTATGTATTTGGCATTGTTGTCAATGGGGGAGTAAAAATATGTGTTTGAGTGAAAGTTTTATATGTACTGTTAAGGGGGAGTGTGTATATTTTTGTAAGCACACTTAATTGTCAAAAATTTTCCAAGTGTTGCCATCAATGCCAAAAGGGGAGAATGTTGGCATGATGATGATTTTTGTATCTGGTGACTTTATGTGTTGTCATTGATGGAACACATATTTTTTGATTGTCAAAGTCATCTTTGTATACCAGTTAGGTCAAACTAGTACTGCTATTAAGTCTTTGTATTGTAAATTGGTATCATATGTATAGTGTAAGTTCAACCGGTATGAAGATGTCTAAACTGGTATATGTAGACAACCGATATATTCAGTTAAGACAATTGGTTTAGGTCAATTCCATTGTTTACCAATTTTGAGATACCATGGAGAGAGACAAGAAGGCACATGGAGATAATTGGTCTATGTGTTTGATGCGGTTAACACTCAACTGGTATCAGTGTTCCAACTAGTTTGCTAGTTTGTGTGATGAGTTATCATTGGTTGTGATGTGTTACCACCAACCAACACTTTGGTGGAGATCTGTGTTGTGTTAAGAAATATTATCTAGATTCACTGAACCTAGGAAATTTTTTTAAGGTTCTTGAACCGACATGAGATCTAATGTCTATAAAAAGACATTGTAATGAGTTATTTTGATATGCATGATACAAGTGATGTTATGAGTTGAAGTTGATACAATTTGTTGAAGGAGTTGCTGAGTATGTCGGTATTATAGTATTGAGTGAACATAAGAGGATCTAAACAAGCAAAATGTGCTATTTCTAGTTCATACCACCTATTGTTTTCTAATCACTATAGCAATTAAATCCCCTAACCGGTTAAGCTCTAACAAGATTCATTATAGAAATCCTCTAACAAGGTGATTCATTAACTTCGATCTAAATCCTCCACTAAGGTTACCTTTAACTAGGTATAGCTCCTAACAGGGCTTGGGATCTTTAACAGGATCTGCTCCTAATAGAGCATTTGTAGACCTTAACCAGCCAGTTACCTATTTCTACAGATAGTTAACTTGTGAGTTCCATCTCACTATGGTTTTTCCCAGTTGGGTTTTCCACGTATAAATACTTGTGTTGTGGTGAATGGTTTACTTATTGTGAATGCTTTTATAAAATTTTGGATTGCATGCAAAGTCATAAGTAAACTGATTAAATGTTATTATCGATCTGGGATTAAAGTGTTATTTTTTTCCTATCACTAATTCACCCTCCCCTTTCAGTGCTTTATAAGTGTATCAAAATGTACCTACAAGTTGGGAAATGGTGTGTGGGTGGCTATATAGGGTTTTTCCTTAGTAAAACCCCTTATTTTGGTGATTTCCATGACCTCCACAAATATCCAATCATGTATTGAAATGTGTGTGTTCTAGAATCTTATGTGCTTGCAAGATCCTAAATGAGCTAAAATGCAAGAATTAGAGTTCTATCCTACATTTTGAGCATAAAACCCTAAGTGAATGTAAATTGAGTGTAAATGCTTCAAACAAAAAATGCAATAATACATCTAAAGCATGAATTTAAATCTGAAAACAAGTGTTATGAAACTCATATAAAGATATGATAATAACATGAAACCATACCAAACCCTAAGGGAGAGGTACCAGCCAATCAACAGTCGATGATCTCCTATTATTATTCAATATATTCAAATCTTCAATTGATGATGAAAATGGTTGATGGAGACTTGATGAATGCTTGATTTTCTAATTGAAAACTCCACATAACTTGTACTTTCACTTCATAAGTGGCTCTTTCAATTGCTTGCAGATGGATCCTTCAAATCAGGATAGGAAAGGCTATATGTACGAAACCCTAACTTTGTTTTTGATCATAGACCGACCTAGAAATGATATAATTTCACACCAAGTAAGATTTAAATATTATAATACCATCAAAACATGATCCTTAAATTCAGAGAGAAAAAGTTGGAACGATGGTTGTATAGCCATCACCATGGTCCGACGATTAACTTTTTTTCAAATTTTTATGGATGCAAGGTATCATGATTACAAAGTCAATCCTAGCTTGGTGCAACAATTCAAGGTGTTAGATATGTGAAATCGGGCCTTGAAGGTTGAAATAGGATATAATTAGGGCTTTTGATGAATTAATTATTTGAAAGAATAAAATAAAAAGGGGCACACTTAGGATTAAGAGGCCAATTTTATGATGTATAAAGGGATGAAAGAGGACTTTATATTTAATTAAATTAATTAATTAAATTCTTAAAGGGAAATTAAAGTGCAAGATGTACCACACTAAGGCGGGTCCTAACATAAGCGTGGAATTGTACCACCCAATTAAGGGTGTACAATTTACGACATTACAAGAATCTTCAATAGAAAGGTTATTTTCTGAAAATGGTCAATAAAATGAAATGACCAAAAAAATGCAAATTACGAGATATCCCTATCCTAATATTTTGAATACAAGATCAAAATATTTACCCACACTAGAACTTTTTTGATACATTTGTTTTCAATATTAAAGCCCAAATCCTAGCTCTTAAGTGAAATCTTAGACTTACATAACAATCACAAATCAAACACATTGTCCATGGCCTCAAAAAGAGATTGAAAAAGAGGACATTTTGAACAGACATGAATTCAAAATGATCATTATGGGATTTATTTTTTCCCAACTCCTAAAAGGACTAACATTTGATCCTGATATTAAAAACTTCACTACAAAAGTCTTCTCAAGATAGAAAGTAGTTCTATTTATTATAGAGCTTGAGGGCCTAAGACATGTGCCCAAACACATCTCAATCATATAAGAGAGATTAGTTTCACATTGTATACCAATATTCCATAATTACAAACAATATTAGTAATTTTTGGTAGAGACTCTTCTTTTCTCCATCCCTTTATTAATAAGAGTTGGGGCATAAACTTAATGTTCATGGTTATTTCTTGAAATGTATGTTTAAAACCCAATATAAATGGATAAGAGGTTAACTAGATATATCATTCAATATTAAAATAAGTGTGGTGTGTTATATTTGAAGTGTTGTTTTTTTAATTTCCTCATGGGTTATTTATTTTCCCTTAGTCTTGGGTTTTTCCTATATTTTTATTAAGTTTGCTCGGGTCACTTAAATATGTTATAAACTCAATAACTAGATTTAATATTATAGTTCATTTATATTATGATTTGTAGCTTTATTTTCCTCCACTCATTTATATTTAGGTGGTTGTATAGCCAAACCTAACATGGTATTGAAGAACTTGTGAGTTGCAGGTTAACTTGATATTTTCATAAATCTATGAGTATAGAGATTATATTTTCCAAACAACATGAGTATTCTCTTCTCTTGCATCCCTAAAGATGATCCTGAGAATTAGAAAAATATGGAAAATATATTTTGGCATGAAGTTCATTTTTTACTTGTCTATAGCAATTTTCTTAAGTTTCCTAGAAAGATTTTTAGTTCACCATTTCTTTCAAAGTAGTAGAGAAAGTCACATAAACCTTTTATTTTTCTCAAATTGGATACCAAAGGTTAGACCTGCAAGGGTTTTATGTAAAATATTTTTTGTGAATATCTAATAAATAGCCTTTTATAGAATGGTAAAAGTTCCTAGCCATTATGTATAAAAGGCCCCTGAATCTCTATTTTCATATTAAATTTATCTACTCTCGACAAGTTTTCTTTTGAGAATTTTTTTTTTATATACTCTTCTAGGATTTACGAGGCCTTCTAGATGATTGTTTAATCTTGGAAGGCAATAAATTGGGCTCAAGGCTTAATTTCATTGAGATTTTTTTAATATTTATGTATAGTAGAATTTCATGCTCTATGTAGTGTTATAGTACTTTTTTACTTTTGATACCTTTCTATTCCAAAAATTATATATTCTCATAGCCATTGTTCAATAGTTCTTATTTTGGAAAACTTTGGGGGTCCCTTTTATCTCCCACCAATCTTTTTTTAGTGTAGCTTTTTAAAAAATGCACGAGTTTTCTTGTACTTTTTACTGGTATGATCAACACATTCACATGCTTTAAAATATAGGACATATTTGTTTACACACACATCATTTTACAAGGGGTGCACATAGGTGAATCATGCATGACATCCACCTCACAGTCATCTCAATTTTGATATCCTATATCACATCCTTGAGGCCTAAACAAAACATCTCTTGGTCCTTTCACATGGAAATATAAATTTTCCTTGTTTATTTTATTTATCACCTCATCCCATGAGATGAAACAATATATATTTTCAAATTACTCCTAGCAAGTTCATTTTACAATACATTTCTCAAATATAATTATTTTTATGACTATTCATTATACAATCATCAACCCATTCTAGATCATACACAATCATAATTTTGAACACTAATTGATTTGAAGTGAATATGTAATTTATAAGATACACTAATATTTTACTTGTATAATATGTCAGTAAGTTTTAGTATCTCTATTGATCACTAATATTGTACATCAAATAATATGTATCAAATGATTCATAATCTTCTACCTCCAATCCTAGCCACTTTCATTCTTCCCAAAACGATGAGATTTTCTATGTTTTGGAGGTTTCCTAATTAACTCTTAATGAAATAGAATATTTTCATGACCCTATGCAAGGAGTGCTTGTATACATGGTGAATTCTCAAATTATTCTAATTCAAAAACATATTAATAAATGGAAGAAATAAAATCAATTCATAATGTCCATATGGCACAATAGATATCCTATTTGGCAACATATTGTTAATTACATTAAAAATTTAATTTACATAAGAAAGTGACATTATTTCACTTTGGTTAAATAATATAGGTTTTCTCTAACAAGTTAGAGATTTAGTAGTGAATTTACCTTGTAAGACTTGAAAATATATTGCAACCACCTACCCTCTTTTATTTTATTGCTTTGGAGTTATATAATAAAGTTCATCAAACATGTTTATTTGTGGGTTGAGTTCAAAAGTGTATAAAGAATACAATAGATTATATTAATAAAATATGTTTGTGGGAATTTAATTATGAAAACTCATTGTCCATTACCATTTCTTGAGTCAAAATATGGTTGAGTCAAATCTTATCTACATCATTCTATTCATGGGCATTTCCTTGTATTTTTATAACTTGATAAAGGTTGGATGTGAAGAACTAATGTAATATATGTTAGAGGGTTTAAATATATGAAATAGAATTATCAAACCAAAAAATATATATGTATGTTTATACATTATTTCTTACCTAACCACTCTCATAATATTTAACTTCATAATGTTGGAGAATTTTGGCCTTGTTTTATTGAGGTGAAGTCACTACCAATTGAAACATTGGAAAATGGAGTACAGCCTAAGAATGCCAACTAGGAATAATTTCCAAACTCTTTCATTAGGGAACAACCAATTAGTTTCAACATCAAGCCTAAAGGAGAGGTAAGCACTATGATTGATTGTTCCCTTCTAAATATTGATTGGATATGATTAAATTGAATATGCAAGAACTAGGTTAAGTAATGCAAAATTGACAATATTCAACATACAAAAATAGGTACAAAATTGAAAGTCAATTTAGAAGTATAGATCTGGAAATGAGACACAGAGAAGGATCTTTCACTAAAATCTGATATGAGTCAAGTGTGTTAGGCACCCTAGAACTAGAGGTACTTCCATCCGCTAAAAATTTGGACTCTATATTAGGATTCTTTATAGATTGTTTCCTTCAAAATCAACCAAAAAGTATCAACCACGTGATAAAATTGACATTGAATAAGGGTTTTTTCTTATCCTAAGTCTAGAACTGTTTGTCTTGTTTTTTGCTTTGAAAATCTACAACTTTTTATTGGCAACAACAATGAGGGAAAACTGAGAGGGGAGGGGGGTGAATCAGTTTTCATCAGATCTACAAACTTAATCACAAAAATAGATTTGATAAGCTAGAACAATAATAGAGATAAGAAATATGATAACACAACACCAAGAGTTTGATGTGGAAAACCTAGTTAAGGGAAAAACCACGGATGATACTCTGTAGTGGTATGTGAAAATATTACAATGGGGAATGCACATGCATTCAGGAATAGTGCCTAGAGCTCATTGCTCCAAAGATAATGACCCAGAAGGCTACAACCCTCAGGAAAGTCTCACTGACTTACAACAAGATTCAGACTACAATCTGAAAGGAATGAATTGTAATAATAGCAACTCCAAATGCTCGATTACAGTTCCGGTTAAGCACAATGTCTACTTTGCAACACCAAACTCTGCTCAATCACAATGCCTAAGGATGAATCACTTGATTGCACATACACCACTCTCTAATAATATAGACACAACCTTGATACCTAAATTATATGACAATATCACCTATTTATACAATTCATCAACCTTGACAACAAGGTTGACTAAACCCTCAACTCACAATTACAAAATTACATCACATGATACAAAGAACAACCAACAAGCTGATATAATTATTTACTTGACATAACATGGAACTCAATCAAATATCCAAATGTGTAACACCACCAAAAATCATGCCAAAATCAACTGCAACATGCTACACCTCCAGGAAAACCGCATAACACGAATAATATCACCAGTTCAACAAAATCACCAAAAACTCGCACAATGATCAATTTGGGTCATGAAAATAAATAATAAATGGTTTGAAAACACCAACAAGCACATTAGAATCATCATCAACAATTGTGCCAACACTACTTATCAAATCTTCATCGATCAACATTTGAAACTCAAGAACACTCAAGCAACAACAACTGTCATGAAGAAAAGATAACTTGCGGAGCACCAAATCTTGAACCATCTGAAATAAATATATACAATACCATCTCAAACAATATCACAAAATATCAGAACAAGATCTGATCACATCGACATATACCGAATGAAATACTGAACTCTACAAAGCACTGATCAGATAAACAAATTGCAAAACTAGATCATATGATATGATCAATTAAGCTTCCCGGATCATCAAAACCAATACAAAAGAATATAGTGATACAAGAAATACTCCATACACCAAACCATAATCCCAAAGAACCAATCTGCAATCACCATAGTAGGAATAGGTTGACATCAATGACAACAACATATCCTAGTAGCATCAATGTCCAACACTTTCTACTATTAGATCTATAACCTATACATAGAGGGAAAAAATGTTGTGTTGTATAGGAGTTTTCTTAGGTGAAACCCTAGGTGGGAATCAATCTCCACTACAACTATGATTGATTAGAAAAGAGAGCTTACCCTTAGTAAGGTAGAGGCTAAATTTGACATGAAATGTTGAATTGACAAGACTATAACTCAATATTGATTAAGGTGTGGGGTCATCTCACAATAATGGTTCCCACTTTCACCCATGAAGGAAAAACACAGATGGGGGAAACAAATTTCTAAGGGTGTTCGTTTGTACTATGGGTGTTCAAGTGAACTACCCTTTGGGGTTCAAGTGAACCCCCTACTTCAATTGAACATGTGACATCACCAGGGTTCGCTCGAACTGCCCCCCCCTTCAATAGAACCCCTTTTTAACCATTTTTAACCATTACAAAATGAACCTAAGGGGGTTCGAACGAACTCCCTTCATTCGAATCCCCTTTCTAGGCATCTTTCCCCCAATCTCTTCAACTTTCTACAAAATTTTGGCCTTCAAACCTCTAGTTCAAGGTTCAAATGGAAGAATATTGACAATCCAAAATGTAGGATGGTAGTCCTCGAAGCAAGCTTTCCAATGACTATAATTTTATTATATATCGAGTTTATTATGATCTTCTTTTATAATTTTACAAAACATAGGTTTTTCAGTAAACATGAACTTCTCTGTTCAATGCATAATTGGGAAAAATAGTAAACTAATTCAAAAAAATTATAAAAAATATCTATTCCCTAGGTATTGATGTCTTCTTTCTAACAAAAAATAATAATTTTGATATATATAGAACAAGTTATGTGTTCAAACGTACACCTATGTCTAAATTATAATTAGTCAGACTTCAAAACTTAATAAAATGAAAAAAATTCAACATATCACTATCAAACCAACTCCATGCCCTAGATATTGATGTCACAAACCAAAATTTGAAAGAATTGAGTTTTTATCATTTATAGATAAAAAGTTATGTGTTTCGGGAGACACATCACTCTTAAAAAATGTTGTTTGCTGTAAAAACCTACTTTTCGAGGGAGATGGAAAAATCAATATAATTTTCTTCAAAAAAAATTGAAAAAAATATATTTACAATCTACTGACAAGATGTTACAAATCACTAGTTTACATCATCTTCAAATTCTTAATTGTTTAAAAGTTATAGGTGTCGGAAAGTGAATGTTAGTTTAAAAATGTTCATCTAAGTGTCAAAGTTGGCCAAAAAGTGGGAACCGGTATTGTGAGTTCACCTTGTGGTGCAATTCTCTATAGATTAGTCCTCTAGGTGTTGATGCAATAACATGTTACATCTTAAATAAATACATCATGAAAACATACTTGAAGATAGTTTGTTGTAACTTGATGCTCCTTGCACTTAGATATGCTCTTGAAGAAATCAATAATGCTTGTGAATAAAAGTGAAATATTTGTAAATGTATTAGAAATGACACCTTTATATTGGGTTCTCTAGGTATTTTCCCATTTAGATCGATTTCCAATGGTCATATCAATTTATTAAGATCTTCTCATAGATGGCAAGAACCGACACTCCACCATATTTAAATTTGGGTTCCTTTTATAGGGACTATGGTGCTAGGCACCCTTGTCCACTAGGACTATGGCTCTAGACACCCTAGTCCACTAGGAATATGATGCTAAGCACCATATTCTACTCAGAAAAGGGAAAAAAAAGGGTGGTTCAAAAGTGGACAGGCCTAAGACATCAAATCAATTGACCTCATGAGCATATGTTGATAGTTTGGATGAGATAAGATTAAAATATGTTGAAAATGACTCAAAAGGAGACCCACTAATGCAAGGGCCCAAAAGGGAGTGTGAAATTTTAAGGTGTTACAATTTATGACACTATATTTAGCCCCCAATTTAGTAGGGGTGTGAACTTATGCTCTTACTTGAATTGAAGTAGGGATGAAGAGATAAAGTAGCTAAGAGCAAAACAATCTAGGATAGGATGACACTAATTTGAGGGATGTAAAAGCCCCCAATCTAGGATCATATCAACCCATGCAAAAACCTTCAAATATACACATAAAAAATGACATTAGTACTAAATAAAACATAAGGTTCCAAGTCAAGTAGTTGAAGAGACCTTGATGTTAAAAATCACTCAACCGCTAATATCAATATTTGTATGTTATTGCAAAAGTACAAGAAAACTTATAGAATGAAAAGGGACATATAGAAATTGATGAGAGAAGGTATGAAAACCACTGGCCATTTTAGAGAATGTCGGCATGGAGCCTTTTCATATCACCACCCAATTTCAAAGGTTTGGAAAGCTTAAAAAATAAAAGTGTATTTCAATGAACATTGCAAAGAGTACTTACCCAATGTGATTTTTTATATCCATCTTGTTGTTTGCAAGTTTATCAATCTCTGAAAAATATATTAATGAATATCATATTATTGATTTTGATAATATTATAATTAAACTAAATTTGTTCTTGAATATATCAATATGATGATATTTTTAAAATTGAATATATTTTTTCTACAATGAAAATGTGTCTATTATATTTTACTATAAAAAATGAAGACTAGTTGATAGTGACTAGTTAAAAGATTGGCAAATTTTAATTTGCTATATAATCTTATCATGACAAAGAAAAAAATTATACTACATAAAAAAGCTAATTCATATATTTGTTTGTGTTAAGATGACAAATTTAATATAATAATTCTAAAAACTTTTTTTGTTGTGTCATAATAAATATATATTCTGATTTTTTTATTTTTTTAATGTTTATAGTGTAAGATTGTCACGTCCCATTTTTTCTTGAGCTAAAATATTGATATTATTATCTAAAATGTTCTTATGAACTAAAGATAACTAAAATTGAATGTCATTTTGAACAATGAAATTTTTTATGATTAATTTAATAACAAAATGAAAATTTTGTTTGGTACTAACATGGACTAATGTTCACTATTGTATCTTTCAGTGTGATAGTCAGGTCGATGCTATTACAAGAAGATAACCTTATCAAGGACAAGGGATTCTAGCTTTCTGAAAGTGTATAGTCATGATGGAATATGCACATGCACTTAGACATTATTAAATTATTTGTTATGAATATTTTGATAATCGATTAGACATGCCTCATTGTGATTTAATTGGAGATAAATTTGTAGCAACATGAATTGTATCCCTTTACAATTTTAAAATCTACATGGACCCCAGATTTAGTGTGCTTTCTCCTATACAACTCTAAATCTATTTGGGCCCTATCCTACCCTACAATTTAAATATTAATTCCAAAATTTAACTATCATTAGATATTTAAATTAGGACCATATCTAGCATCATAATTCACCACATTCATGTCTCTCCAAAATTGTTGTCACTGCTAGTGTCGACCTTCACAATTCAAAATCTAGTCTCAATTTTTGTACTTGGCTATTTTATGTTAACCTGTGTAGAATTAAAAACAAGCTTGTAATCCTTATACAAAGCAAATATTCTATTAGTCATAATTCCTAACAAGTTCAATCGAATTAGCATTATCAAAAGAAATTATTTCAGATCAAGTATTCAACATATTGAGTAGTAAGGTACAACACTCTACATTCAATTATGATTTCATGTTTGTGATTAATGTTTTGTTAGCATGTTATTACATTAACATTTATAGGAATATTTTAAAGAGAATTACATCACCACTTTTATGTGAAAATCCATGAAAGGGTTTCATACCTATGGTATAATTATTTTATTTCAGCATTTCTATTATTTTTTAGCTTCTATCCTTCTAAATATAAGCTCTCTCTTTCATCAAAGTAGCTATTTTGGAGGTGGGAGCATCAACATGAGGTTTGAGTTAGGCAAGCCCCCATACAACACAACCATTCTTCCCCTTTTTTGTTTGTGTAATTTTTGATACAAAAATAGGGTGTGTTACAATTGAGCATAATAGATATTGATAGAATATCCCAAATTTTGAATACGTAGAAACATAATGAATAGGGTGCGTAACACACCTATCTAACACTTTTTAACTAGATTCTTGGGAGATAATTGTACAAGACCTCCTAACTATGCTTCTACTCCATTTTGTTAGTTTGCACATCCCCATACAAGGGCACTCAACACACCAATTTGGCACTTTTATCTCTAAATTGTAGCTATAGTTCCCTTTCGATGCCTTATTTCTAGATTTGGCATCCTATTTTAGTTTTACATATTTTTTAATTTACTATTTTTGTTTAAAGTTATATTTATATTATTTAGCCTAGTTTATTTACACACACTTAAAAATCTCAAATTCATTGAAAGAAAGGAACATAAACTCAAGTATTCAAGTCTCTTATTAGGATTATAACTAATCATATTTTTGTTCCAATATTATGTAATGGATATTTGAGATCATATTTTGCACTCATAGGCCTAGGATCTCATTTCCGTACATATCCAAAACAAATTATAATTAATTATAAGAATACAAGTGAAAAAATATTTGAGTGTATTGTTTATTTTCATTTGAGTAATCATATATTGTTGAAGTTGAAGGAATCTTCTATCATTTTAACAAAAAATTATTAATTATCTATTCAAGAGAGTAGTGGAGATAAAATCTGAAATAGTTGTAGAAAAATAAATCTTTAATGGAGGTTCCTCAAGAAAAAGTGGACCTACCATCCCAACCAAAATTAGCAAAATCCTACTTAGTGGATGGAGAAGTTTCGACTAGTCACACAACTATTTTTTATGAAAAAAAAGAAATAAGTGGCAAGGCCGATACAAGAAGAGAAGCAAAGGAAGGAGGTTTTTACAAGAATAAAGGGAAAAAAGGATTTCAAGGAATTTTTTTGATCTACATGGCTATAATAAAAAGAATCAAGAAAGCCCAAAGAGAATGAATATGCTTTGTCTCCATATAGTGATTTAATAAAAGTTGGTTATCTAGTACCATCATGTAGCATAATAAATTGTAACCCCTTCAACATTCTAGAATCCTTTTTGGGCCCTTGATTAAGTGTTCCTTATACTATGATATTTCAGGCTTATTTAGACCCTATCACATCCTACCATGGTCAAAAGCTCAAATTAGGACTTGATTTGGCATCACCAGCCTCAACAATCACGATTCCCAATTTAAGCCTAATTTTACTAGTCTTAGGATTCCCATAGATATTGAGAGGGGGGGTTGAATCAGTATCTAACCGGTAATATGATTTTCTTAACTTAAAACATGTAGAGCATATTAATACTGTGTACCGGTAAGCAAGAAGTAATGCAATAAATAGAGATAAAAACAACCACATGAAAAACCCAGTGTGGGGAAAACCTCGGTGGGATTTGTGACCCACATTATTCACTTACTGGCCAATAAGAGAATACTACTGCTACAAGAGGGGCTTGCACATGTAGAAAGGCCAAGTGCCTAGAGCTCACTGCTCAAATACAAAATAGGAAGTCTCACTGACTTACAAAATGGATTGTATAAATCTAATGTCTTGTACTACTTCAAAGTAGCATCTATAATGCTAGATCTAGTACCGGTATCTGCTTTGCTTCTTACATAAACCCTTAACCTATAATTTGCATAATAGGTCTGCCTTATTTTGCCTAATTATTTTTTTCTTACTTACACAAAATGTTCTACAATGATCTCTCTTATATAAGAGTCATTTTACAACTTGCCAAGTTGGCTTACAATGATTTTACAATAATAATAAAAATATTTTACAACAAAAAATCATGTCGGCCTCTGTGTCAGTATGCTTCCTTTCACTTTCGATGCTGGTGATCTTTGTGCCGGTGTTGAGTCTGATCTTGCTAGTGTCGGTGGAATGCCTTGTCGGTGTCATAGGATTGTAAGGTTGCCATCAATGACAAAACCTTCAATCACCTACAATGTCTCGTTGGAGTGTGCATATGCCAACAATCTCCCCCTTTAGTATTGATGGCAACACTCATGAGAAATTCAAAAAGTGTATCCAAAACTTGTAATCCAAAAATTCTGTACCAAAAATATGTGAGCTCCACCTGAGCAGATAAGTCTTTTGCTGATTATTTTCTCATACTACTACTCCCCCTTTGGCATCAATGACAAAGGTTGTCAAAGTGTCAATAGAGTTGTAGTTTTCTGTCTCAACCCTGTAACTGGGTGGTTACAATTTGAAAAAGGTCCACCAAAACCAAATTTATGCTTTCCAAAAACTTCTTACAGTCTTTTATTGCTACCTCTATTCTTTGAACTGTACCGATGAGGTGTTGCATATGCTCTGCCAATGTTTTCTGTCCTTGTACTAGTGCCTCAGATATTTCCTTCCTCAGGGATGCTAGATAGTCCAGTCTTGGACTTAGTCTTAATCTCAGATTCTTAGCTTTGTTTATTATTCTCTCATTTTCTCTCTCTAGCTTTAGTAATTATTCCTCAAAACTAGTTATCTTTTGCTCAAAAACTGATAATGTATCAGTTGAATTAACAAAATTGTCAGCAAGTTTATTTATTTCTTCTTGTACCTTGCTCATTTTCTTATCTATGTCAATTGTTAAAAAGTTTGTCTTGCAAGTATCTTTGTATAGAGTTTTAAATTCCTTCAATGTGTTACATAGTTCTAGTAGAAGTGTGTCAAATTCTTAGTACACTTCTTTATTTGATCCTCAGAATTTTTGTTTTTCAATTTCCAACCTGTCTTTGAATGCCTCTTCCTTTATTTGTTCAGCTGTCACTGTGTTGTCAGTAATATACTTAGACAAAGTGTCAAGTTGACTCAAGGAATCCTTATTATCTATATTGCATTTTGGAGCTATCATCTTCAAAATTGGAATTGTGTCATCTGTAGCTTTATATGCCTGTGAACTAGAATCAGTTATTTTCTTAATGGAGTCTAGAAGAACTTCAGTTACATTTGTTGACTTAGATCATGCAGTTGAAGAGTCAATTCTCTAAATTCCGCTGGTGGGAGCAATATCCTTGCTTGTAGTGACCTCTGGTAGGTCAGTTTGTGTTTCCATTTCCTTAAGCAAAGGTTTTTGTTGTTCTCCTGTTGCCAGTGGCACTGTTTCCACATGAAATTGTTGATGTTCTGGAGCCTGTTGCTCTGCTTGTCTCTCTGTTTGTTGATCTGTGCTATCATCTACCTCTTTTCCTTCAGTGTTATCAATGTTGTCAGCTACCGGTGGCTCACTAGCCATATTTGTCTTACGAGTTGTGTCCTTGTCTATCATAATGTTGACCTTTTGAGTATCAACATCAACTGTGTATAAGACCTCAGGATTAGGATTTGTATCCTCTTGTGATACATCCATACTCTCATTAGTTGGTTGATCTTTAGTTGTTGTTACCGGTGGAGTAACTACAGGCAGTGAGGATAAGTTATCTCTTATTTTGATACTAGGAGGTCCACCAACCTTTCCTTTACCCTTATCCTTGTCTTTCTGATATACCCTGATTGGTTTAGGGTTTCTATACTCTTCCTATTTTTCCTTCTCAAGAAGGAATATATCCCATGTATTTTTAGTTTCTTCTACAAACTCATTTACTCTTCCAACCATTAGTGCAATATGCCGGTGTGCAATAGAGAATACTGACTAGTTGGCTTCTACAATTAGATCATCTAATTTCCTTTGGAGAGTTAACTGGGTAAACAACAAGTAATTTTTCAATTTTTATTTTCTTGTCAAGTTCTACAACAGATTGTCTTCTTGCTTCCAGTCTCTTGAATAGTTCATCAAGTAGTTCATCTACAACTTGCATCAAGAACTTCTTGTAGATATCCAAGTTTAAAATAACACTATTTTCAACCTTTTCTTTATCATCAATTGATAGTGAGTCATATAGTTTGTTGATTTTTTTATGTTATCCAACAGTCTGTCAATTGGAGAAATATTTTGTTGAGTCCTTTTCTTTGGTGTCAACTTTTTCTTCTTAGGAGTAGACTTCTTGATCGGGGGCCTCACTGCTTGTTGTTTTTGCCTGGTTCTTCTAGGTGAAGGTGTGGATACTGGTGAAGGTTGTCTTTTCCTTACAACTCTTTTAAATTCAGTTGGCATGTCACTCTCTGAAGAAGTTGCTACTGGTGATAGGTGAGTTTCTAGTTGCTATTCCTATAACTCATCTTCAGTTATACCGGTTTATTTCAGTACATCTTCTTTTATAGCCTTAGCCTGCCTTGAACCTCTCCTTATTGTTGCTTCTACTTTCTTTACTCTCTTCTTAGATTGAATCTGGCTTTCAATGGTCTCAACACTACCAAATACCTCTTCCTTAAATTCATTAGGTGCTTCCAGAAGAGCTTTTGCATATGTTTCAATGATGTGATCATCAGTCTCATAACCCATTTCAGTAACCCAAATTGTTCTTGGGACAACTGCTTCCATCCAGATCTCATCCTTTTTAATCACAAAACATATATCATCTTTGTATTTGTTAATAATTTCTCATGACAGTCTGACTCTTTTGTTCATTCTAGCCTTTAGTGCTTGAAAATACTCATCAATATTCTTTTGTTTGCTTTCACCCATGTTGTTGAACAAGTTTGCTAACTGTTTCCCTACCGTTATGTCAAATCCAAGGTTCTTGATACCTATACCGGGCACCTGTTTGGTTATATGTAGCATTAAGAATACAAGTAAGTTGCCAAATCTAAATGTTCCTTTCTTATCCTTCTTGGTCTTCCCTAAATTGTAAATCAATTCATCCTTTAACCATTCACATACATCAATTTTCACATTCTCTTTTACCATATCATGTGCATTTTTTATGCATAAACTGGAAATTGAGTTAAGTCAGTTTGTATGTGTTTCTTTGTAACCTAGAATCATGCTAATGAATCTTACATTTATGTTGGTTATATCATTAACCCTCAAGGACCTTTTGTGGGATGTTGCACCTGTTAGGTTCATTACTAGGTCATTTGAGACCTTCTTTGTCTTGTCTGGTCTGTTAACGGTGGATGGTAACCCTATTACAGTTTTCACAGCTTCCTTGGTAATTTTATGAATTGAATCTAGCCAAAAAAATTCACCATGTACCCTGCTCAATGCTATCCTAATATCTTCCTTAGGATAGTCTAGAATGCAGAGGATCTCAGTGAATCCTAAGGTTTCAACAATTTTGTGTTCAGGTTTTACATTTCTGGAGTCATCACATATGACAGTCTTGTACATGTTTTTGATTTCTTCATCTCCTTATTCTTCTATATGGAAATGGATATAAATTCTAGGGTCTTCTGCAAAAACAACTCCTTTTGGGATTTGGGAAAATGCACCTGCATTATCATCCTTCTTAGCTATCTCAGGAATTGACTGAAATACGGGCCTAGGGCATTTGATTACCTTGACTACTATAGGGTTTACTATGAATTCAGGTATAGAAGAGGATGCCATGAATATAAATACCTTTTTCTGCCTTTGGAAAGATTTGATTGCTGAAATGCTTTGCCTCTTTTCTCGAAATGCCTTAGCTCTAGAAATTTCGCTCTCTTCGAATGTTTGAATGCTCGGTGAAGTGAAATGGAGCCAAAAACTTTAATTTATAATGTCAAACCATCAACTACCATATTTAATGCATGTCAGTTAAGTAATTACTTAACATATCTGCCAGTATAGAAGTGATTTAAACTTCTTACCATCAACCAAGGGAATAAAAGCATATGTCTCATTGATTGCCAAACCCTCAAGGAAATTTTCTTCAATTTAATGAAGAGACTCCTGCTAGTGGAGTGCTACTATGTTCTGTCGGTGAAGTGTTTCTTGGTTCTACTGATGGAGGAGTATTCCTATCCACATTTAGTTCTAATTTCCTAATCCATTGTTTTGAAAATTCTTTCTTAACCTCTTCAAATTTTTCTTTACCTTTCAAACTAGAACCTTTATTGTCTACTAGTGGTGCCTTACTTCTATAGAATTTTGCAATATGTCCAATCTTGTTACAAGCATAACAAGTTACATTATTTTTCTGAATAGCCTTTCCATAACCTATGCTGGTTTGTGTTCTGCATTGATTAGATAAGTGTCCAAATCTTCCACAAACATAACATCTCACATTCATTTTGCAATTCTCAGAGTTATGACCAACTTTTTTACATTTTGAACATTGACCGGTGGGTGCATTGGTATTCTGATAATTTCTAGATCTATATTGATTTGCTCTATGACCATACTTGTTACAGTTAAAGCATTTGCCATTGAATTTATAAGCAGTAGGTTATCTTACCAGTTTGATACAATCTTGTGTGTTTGTAGTACCAGAGCTTTCACCAACTTCAAAGCCAATTCCACAAGTGTCACCTTTAGGTTTTTGATTTTTCAGCAAGTTACCAAGTTCTTCTAAGCTTTTCTTGAATTTCTCTTTATGTTGATTTGCAGTATCTAGTTCTCTTTCTAAGACTTCTTTCTACCTCATCAGTTCATTTGAGTCATTCTGAGTGTGCATCAAATTTGTTTTCAACAAATCATTTTCATAACTGAGTCTTGTGTTTTCATTTGCAGCATCACTTAGTCTTCTAGTCAAATCTTCTTCATTCTTCTTTCTATCTTCAATTTCTTTACAAAATCTCATAGTCATATCCTGCATCTGATTCTTTGTTGTCATGTTCTCTTGTTTCAGCTTGTTTATCATATCATTAAGAGTTTCTTTTTCATTATTCTCATTTTGCATCTTTTCACAAAGTTCTCTTCTCTTGTTTCTTGAAATAGTAAGATTTTCTTGAAGTGCTTGAATAATATCCTAAGAAGCCTTTATATCATCTTCAAATTTTCTATTTTTCAATTTTTCCACATCATAGTCTGAGAGAGCTCCTTCAAGTTGCTTCATCAAGTTTTCCATCTCTACTAGTGTCAAGATCTTCCTGAAGATGTTAGGCTTTTGAAAATGGAGGACTAAGCTCTGATACGAATTGTTAGGATTTCCATAGATATTGAGAGGGGGGGGGTGAATCAGTATCTAACCGGTAATATGATTTTCTTAACTTAAAACATGTAGAGCATATTAATACTGTGTACCGGTAAGCAAGAAGTAATGCAATAAATAGAGATAAAAACAACCACATGAAAAACACACCATAACACAAGGATTTAACAAGGAAACCCAGTGTGGGAAAAACCTTGGTGGGATTTGTGACCCACATTATTCACTTACTGGCCAATAAGAGAATACTACTACTACAAGAGGGGCCTACACATGTAGGAAGGCCAAGTGCCTAGAGCTCACTGCTCAAATACAAAACAGGAAGTCTCACTGACTTACAAAATGGATTGTATAAATCTAGTGTCTTGTACTGCTTCAAAGTAGCATCTATAATGCTAGATCCAGTACCGGTTTCTGCTTTGCTTCTTACATAAACCCTTAACCTATAATTTGCATAATAGGTCTGCCTTATTTTGCCTAATTATATTTTTCTTACTTATACAATATGTTCTACAATGATCTCTCTTATATAAGAGTCATTTTACAACTTGCCAAGTCGGATTACAATGATTTTACAATAATAAAAAAAATATTTTACAACAAAAAATCATGTCGGCCTCTGTGTCGGTATACTTCCTTTCACT
The DNA here is from genome assembly GCF_030272615.1 of Cryptomeria japonica. Taxonomy (NCBI): domain Eukaryota; kingdom Viridiplantae; phylum Streptophyta; class Pinopsida; order Cupressales; family Cupressaceae; genus Cryptomeria; species Cryptomeria japonica. Next base: position 801,097,680 of record NC_081409.1, read on the forward strand.
ATCAGTGCCGGTGATCTGTGTGCTAGTGTAGAGTCTGATCTTGCTAGTGTCAGTGGAAGGCCTTGTTGGTGTCATAGGATTGTAAGGTTGCCATCAATGACAAAACCTTCAATCACCTACAATGTCTCGTTGGAGTGTGCATATGGCAACAAATAGGATTATGTAAATCTTTGGTGTCATAGTCCCTTTTGGGTGGCATAGTCCTTTTTGGGTGCCATAGTCCCTTTTGGGTGCCATAGTCCATATGGGTGTATGACCAAAATTCCCCAAATTTTGAGCTATTATTGGTCTCAACCTTCCCCTTTTCAAATCTTTGATTGTTAGAAGTTGTAAGGAAGTTAAGTAGTGAAACAACTTCCTACACTAACCTTAAAGGGAGGGTAACACAAAACTTTTATAGATTCTAACAAAAATAAATATAATATCATGCATACCACAACACAATGATTTACATGGGAAAACCCTTTCGGGAGAAAAACCCCACACTCCAAAAGAACTTCAATATCTTTTTTAACAATAAATAACAGATTAAAATATACTTGTAGAGAAAGCTCTTCATATGAGTACCACTAATCAGAGATTCAAAGGTATCTCAATAGCCATAAGACTCTTACACACAACTTCTATCTCATGCACCTCATATATAGGAGAAACAAGACAAGAAGCCATCAAATGGCATTACAAAACCATTGGCTAAAACCACCCAATAAATTAGAACCGACCTTATCTCCAATCTAGTTGCCCTATGATGTGTCAAAACACACATCAACACTTGTTCCTCCTTTTACAACTCATTTAAGTGTCTGATGCAATTTATATTTCCTATTTCAGGAGTCCAAATTTTTGGAGGCCATAACTTGTGAACTGGGTGTCTAATTGATGAACTATTTGATGCACCGAAAATCTCGCAAAGTTCTCTATCACCTCATAACCTGCTACACTAGTTACACCCACTTTTTGGGGCATTTTGGAGGGTATAAAGTCCTCAAAATTAAATTTAAACCTTTCATCACACCCTTCAAAAATGAAAACTTAATATCTTCAAAACTAGTTATGATCTTGCAATGAAAATTTATAAGCATGCTTATCTAACCAATACAAAGCTTTGGGGAGAAATTCACACCATTTTGTGCTCAAGTAAAAAATTACTATAAATAGTAACCTCATGTAAATGCAAGGTTGAGACACCATTTTCGCAACAAAAGTTAGCAAAAATATGAAAATTCCTTAAGAACCCTATATAAGGGACCATTTCTAATTCATAAAGTTGACTATGTAGTATCATTGTGTAGTATAATAAATTGTAACACCTTCACCATTCTAGGATTCTTTTTGAGCCCTTGATTTAGTGTGCCTTATACTATGATATTTCAAGCTTATTTGGACCCTATCACACCCTACAATGGTCAAATGATCAAATTAGGACTTGATTTGGCATCACCAGTCTCAACAATCATGATTCCCATTTTAAGCCTAATTTTAGGAGGACTATATAAATATTGGGTGCCATACTCCATACGAGAGTATGACCAAAATTCCCCAAAATTTGACCCATTATTAGTGTCAACCTTCCCTTTTCAAATTTGGTCTAAATTTTTGTATATGATCCTTGGAAGTTAACCAAAATATGAAAATACCTTGAGAATCCTATATAAGCGACCATTTATAATTCATTTTATCATCTATAAATTTCATTTCAAGAGCAAGTATTCCTTCATTCAAGAGAAGATTTGAGTAAAAGGAGTATCAAGCTACAACAAAGTATCTTCAAGTATGTTTTCATGATGAATTTTATTATGATTATCATGTTTTTTCATCAGGACTTGGAGGAAAATTATATAAAGAGCATTGCCTCACCATTATTATAAATTTTGAGCTATAATCTTTTCAATTCATCATTTCATTTCAAACTAAGCCTCTTCCCTACTAGGAGTAATCTCTCTTCCAATCAATCATTATTGTAGTAGAGGTTAATTCCTAACCAAGGTCTAACATATGCAAAATCCTATATAACACAAAATTTTCAATCTTTTTTGTGTGCAAGTTATAGATTTAACAATGGAGGATTAAATATTTTTATATAGTAGATTGAGACCTATAGTTCTAGATTTTGAGCAACTAAAAACTCATGGACTGTGTCAATTATAAGACTTGGGCTATAAAATTTAAAGGAAATACTTGAAATGACGCCTTTAATGAAAAAATCATTTTCTTGAAACCTCATATAAATATTGATGTTTCTTGATAGGTGTTATTACATGCCTTCATCATGTATGAACAAATAACCTGATCATGATTGCTAAACTTGAATGCTTGAATGCTTGACTTCAATACTCTTCTCAACATTCTTGAAGATTGTTTATTGAATGCTTCATTGGAGTGATCATATGAATGATAACTTGAAAGATGTGGATGTTCAAATGAGAGAGGAGTTGTATTTATACATAGCTTACACCTTTTCAATTTTAAATTTTGAAGAAGGCTGATGTCAGAGAGCACTTTCTTGCTACTTTCAAAGCTACCCATTATAATTTCAAATTTCGAGCCAAAATGACTAGACAATAGAACTAGGCACTATATTCTAGGAGGTATATGGTGTTAGGTGCCATAGTCCTATTTTTCTAGCTAAAATCAAGGTTAGTGAGTAGAGGACTGTGTGAAGCTTCTAGAAATGGTCACGGGATAAGAACAATTAAGAATGAATTAGGGCAATGAGTTAGAACAACAATAGTGAGCCCAAAATGAGTGTCAAATTATATAGGATACAATTTACAACACTATAGTTAGTCCCTTATTCCTCAATTCTACCAGATTTCCACAATCTATAATAATTAAGAGAGTGACTTCTGGATTTGATTGGATATGATTATTCCTCTCTAATTTTCTCTTACTACTAAGATTTGGGAATTTTTTTGACTCATGTTGAGATTTCAAAGATAAGCTCTATACTCAATATAAAAAGACCCTTCTTATTGAAAGTTTTTTATTAATGTTGAAACAAATGATTTGTATTTCTCTATTGTAATCCCATCAATATAGTCTAAGGGGTCTCCTCTTATAAACAATAATGATGTTGTGTCTCCTCTTGATCATGATTCTTGTATGAATTTAGGTAAGGGTTTGGACCTTGTTGTTCCAGATCTTGTTGAACACCTAAGGGTAACCCCCCTTAAGGATAAAATATTCTTCATGCTTCTCCTTTAGTTGATTTTGGTTCTTCAAATAAACTAAGAAATAACCCATTTGGGTCAAACTACTCTTTAGATATATTTGGAAAGGTTTATATTCAAACCTCCTTGGCTTTGTAGGATATTTCCATGCTATTACTCTATTGTTTCATTTGATGGGGCCTTTCTAGTCTTATGGCCAGTTATATAATGTTTCCTTGTTCATTATTATTGTAGCATGTTTTGTTGTTCAAGACTTTTGGGACCTCTCAATCTATCTTTGGTTCCTAGATTTTCTCAAAAGCATTTATATTAATAAAAAATAATTAAACAATAGAGGATAAAAAATGCAATAAAAATAGCACTAGTTTTTTTACATAAATTGTCAAAAGAGAACTAAACAACCTTAGAAACGTATTGTTATGTATAAACTTAAAAGTTGTGCATCAAGTGAATACACCAAGATATGGGAGATATGGTCTCTTATATGTATGTATTGTTGGCATTATGGATGAATTGATTATGTGTTGCATTTATGTATTGTCATTGATGTCAACACTAGCTGATATGGTTGGTTACCAGCATTGGCAGACATGTTTTGGCTACTAGGAGAAGATCTAGTGTTACTAACAGATGAGACTATTTGTTGGACACTTCCGGTATGTTTGGATCTATGAGATATGTTTGATTTCATGTCATATGTGCTCCTAGAGCATGTATTGGTCAGTTGGTATGGATTTTGTAATCGGATGCTATCATACACTTTGGTAAACCCTTACCGACATTGGCTCAAGGCTTTACCGACAAAGCTTTGACTGAGGAATCTTGATAGGATGCATAAGTGGTGTTGGTGCAGCTTCTAGATGGATTTTAGGATGCTGAAAAAGTTATTTGATCGTGCTTCAACTGCTTGAAGACATTTCTTTGGCGTGGTGGACCCAAAATAGGTCTGGTACCTATCTAGGTTATGGACCAATATCATGATAACATGTTCTCTACACGTTATTGGGATATTTTATGGATTGGTTATTATTGTTTTGGTCTTGTGCTAACATGACATATCATTGTAAATGGATTTATGTATTGATCTTATTGTAATATCTTTTCGGTAGCAGACCTAATTGGTTTAGGCCTTAGGGTTTGTATAAATAGGAGGTAGAAACTCTTTGTAAAGTATCATGGTTATTGGAAAGGTCATGGTCAAGGATTATAATGTGTGAATATTGTAATATCATTCAGGCAGAGAATTTGGTCGATCATTGGTGATTGAATTGGGGTTAAGGAAGAGGATTTAGTCCTCCAATATTGAGCTTAACTGGGACTGTAACCAGGCATGATAGATGCTATCTCTAGTAGTTCACTCTATTGGATTGTTGTCCATTTATCTTGAGAAGGTTGTAGCATCTTTGTAGTTAGTGAGACTCTTTTTGTAATGAGTAGTACACTCTAGGAAGTGTGCCTTCTTGCATGTGTAGGCCCCTCATTATAACACATACTTTTTGCAGAAGTATCATTTGACTATGGGTAGGCTTCCCGCCATGGTTTTTCCCTTTCTGGATTTTCTACATACAAATCATGGTGTTATGTGGAATGGTTGCTTTGCATTGAATATTTGTTTATTTGTTAAGTTGCAGTATTTACCAGTACTTAATTTGGTTAAAAGTTATTGAGTGGATTAAATGTTATAATCTATTAATAACTGATTCACCCCCCCCTCTCAGTTGTTCACCGGTTATCCTAACAATTGGTATCAGAGCATTGGTCCTCTTTTGCAGAAGCTTAATCACTTGAGGTAGATCCTATGGCAAATAACACTTCTAATCCACCGGAAACTATTTTTAGAAGAGAAATCCCTAAGCTTGATGAAACAAATTATGGAATATGGAAGATAAGGATGGAGACTCATCTTAGATGTCTTGGCAAGAATATTTGAGAGATCACTGAGAAAAGATATACATCTTATGATCTGGCATTTGGTAATCCTGCTCCTGCAAACCTAGATAAGAATATTGAAAATGATTGTAGAGCTAGAGAAGCCCTCTTGTGTGCACTTATTGATCAACAAATTATGGGATTAATTGAAAAATCATCAGCAAATGTTATTGGGGACAAATTGCAAACTCTGAATGAAGGTAACCCTACTATGAAAATTGCTAAACATGATGGTTTCCGGGTAAGATATAAAAACTTGAAGATGGAAGATAATGAAAGAATTGCTATGTTTATGGAAAGAGTAAATGAGATTGTTATGGGAATTCAATGTTGTGGAGGATCCTTGAGTGAAGATGAAATAGTTTCCAAAGTATTGAGAGCCCTTCCACCAGCTAACAAGATGAAGGCAACTGCAATTAATGAGTTGAGAACAATGACAAACTCTTTAGTTAACAAAGACATTCTGATTGGGAAATTATCCGCTTTTGAGCTTGAAGAATTTGGATCTTCTGGAGGTGTAAAGTCTGAACCTGCACTTTGAGATTGTAATTTTTGTTTATAAATGGAACCAGCCTACTCTTACACACATAGTTCTCAACCAAAATTTTTAAAAGTTTAAAATTTTGAAGTACCATGGTGCTCTGCAATATGGAAAATGGTTCTTGCAGAGGATGCAAGAAAATTCAATAGGAGTATATGCCATGGAATAACCGAATTTTAGTGCAATTTCTAGAACCTTTAGCGACATCTCATGGACACATCAATGATAGGGACCTCGACCAACTTTTTCTGTTACACAATCCATAACTGAGAAGAGCTGTCAAAGACTTCATCAATAAGGAGATGTTATCCCCGCAAGCTAAAATGATTCTGTATCCCCATCAACTTCTCAGTTCCTTTCTGTCAAATTCTCTAGATCTCTTGCAATCTATTCCTCTACTGGAATTAGTATTCTTCAAACTGGTAAGACAAGATGTGCTTTCCCTGACCTTGTTCCATGAAGCCCTAGAAAAATATAATATATTGCAAGGGTTGGCTCTCCTAGGGGGCCTCTTTCCATGTCACTTTATTCAATCTAGCCATGCTTACATGGTACTTTATCACCGAATAAAGCATGCCCTTGAATGGCAAAATTTTTGCCATGTGAAGAATGACTTGCATCAATTTGGCAGACAATTGGATGAACACATTGTACACAGAGTCAAAATCAAAGTTGGGGCTCTAATGGAAATCCTGGAAATAGAAAATGTTAACCCCTGTTCACAAATATCGCAACCTGTGGAAAGGGGTCGGACTACAGATAGGGTTCCAGACCTCAACATACTGACACAGGATGAAGTCATGAGATGGACTACTTCCCTCCTGCCCACTTTTGATGCCCCTACAATTCAGACCCAGAAAGACACCACCATGAATGAGTAAAGTTATTCCAACTTTGTTTTTTGCTACCCAGAATATGCTCTTTTTTGACAGGTAGAAAATCTAACAGCAACCGAATTGGTAGAGGAACCATCTTTTCTGCTTGTCGACTAGCATCGATATTGGAGGCTTCTCCTTTTATGAACCAATCATAAGGACATCATACTAGTATCAAAGCACTGGTACAACATAATCAGAAACTAGTTGTCATAGCTCATCAGTGCTCAAACAATCAGATTCACACTTCTCAGTTGCCACGGTAACCGGTTAAGGGGGTTGGTTATTTTTGGTTTCCTCCGATCTCGTCCTGACTGGTTACTCTCTTTTTGGCCCCTAAGAGACTCATTCCATGGGTAGTCCCTATTTATCTCTCTGGATCAGGTGGCTTTTTCTCATAGCCTCCTTCCTTCTTCTTCACTATATCTGAGCAAGGATATAGTGTTTTCTTTCTAGTTATTTCCCTATTGAGCTCTTGAATTAGCTTTCTTATATATATATATATATATATATATATATATATATATATATCAGTGGCTTGCCACTTTTGTTTAAAAAAAAAAAGGGTCTGAACCTGCTTTTCATGCATCATCATCATCATCAATTGGCAAAAGTGATTGGAAATTCCTATATGCAAAAGAATTGGAAGATGCGAGGAAAGAAGATGAATAATTTGAGGAACTTGAAGACTTATTTGCTAGAAGAGTACCTAAAGGTCCGACAGGAAGTAAGTATGAAGGAAAAGCACCTTTTAAATGTTTTGCATGTAATAATATTGGTCATTTTTCTTCTAGATGTCCTGAAAGGAAGGAAAGATTTGAGGAAAGAGTTAAGAAATAATTTAAGCCTAACCAAAACAAATATAGATTCAAGAAATATAAACAATGCTACATAGCAGATGAGGAAGGAGTGAGTGATGACTCTAGAGATGAACCAACAGAAGACTCTACTAGTGCATCCAACAATGGAAAGGAATGGGTGTTCTATGCTTTAAAAGAAGATGAACTGATACCGACTATCAAAAATGAAGAAAAGGCCTTGGCAGAAAAAATTGAAGATAAGGATGAATGGGTCATTGATAGTGGATACTCACACCATATGACTAGAGATAAAAGAAAAATTTTGTCACTACAAGAATACAATGGCAGTCAAGTCAGATTTGGAGATGACATAGCATGTATGATCAGAGGTAGAGGTATTATTTCTTTGGATGGCAAGAATAAAATTGATAATGTCTATCATGTATAAGATTTAAAGCATAATCTTTTGAGTGTTGGTCAATTGGTTGATAAGGGTTTTCAACTTCAGTTTAAAGATAGAAAATGCAAAATCATTAACAAGACTAGTTTGGAGATTGCAACCTGTATTCAGACTGGAGGTAATATCTTTCACTTGAACACTGGTAATAAGAAATGTTTGATTGCTCATATTGATGAGAGTTGGTTATGGCATAAAAGGTCGTGTCATGTTAATTTTGATTATATTGTTAAGATCAGTTCAACTAAGGTAGTTAGAGATATACCTAGGATTTTGAAGCCTCATAATCCGGTATGTAAGGAATGCCAATTGGGAAAACAAGATATAAGTTCTTTTAAGAGCATACATGATAAATATAATGATGTACTTGATTTTATTCACAATGACTTATGTGGTCCAACAAGGACTAGAATCTTTCAAGGTGATAGGTATTTCATGTTGATTATTGATGACTATTCTAGAATGACGTGGGTGACTTTACCTAGGGAGAAGTCTGAAGCCTTTGAGAAATTCAATATCTTTAAAGAAACGGTTGAAACAGAAATTGGATTGAAAATAAAATGTCTAATATCAGAGCATGGTGGTGAGTTCACTTCTCATGAGTTTAACAATTTTTGTGAGACAAATGACATTAGGAGACAATTATCTACACCTAGAACTCCTCAGCAAAATGGAGTAGTTAAAAGAAAGAATAGAAACATTTTGGATGCAAAAATATCTATGATGATGGAAGCTAAATTGCCTCATATCTACTGGAGGGAAGCAGTGAGTACAATAGTCTACACATTCAATAGAGTTCACAGCAAAGGTGAAATAGGAAATATTGATGACAGGAAGAGCACTTCTGGTGGAGCTTTCTTTCTTGGAAAGAAACTAGTTTAATGGATCAACAAAAAATAGCCATGCATTTATTTGTCTACTACAAAAGCTGAGTATGTTGCAACAAAAACTAATTGCACTCAGGTCTTGTGGATGAAGCAAATGTTGAAGGATATCAGGGTAAATTGTAGTGAACCGGTAGTTATCTACTATGATAACTCTGCAGCTATTGACAGGTCTAAGAATCTGGTATTTCACTCTAAGAATAAGCATATATCAATAAAGTATAACTTTTTGAAGGACAAGGTGAAAGAAAAGGAAGTAAAATTGGTTTATGTGAACACTAAAGAATAGATTGCAGACATATTCACTAAACCATTGTCTAAGGAATCATTTGAGTATTTAAGAGACAGTTAGGGGTTTCTGCCCCTCAGGCAGAGACTTGATTGATGTAGTGTGTCATTAGTCTGACATGTATTATCAGAGACATTATTCATTCCAGTACTGATGAGTGGTGCTACTACTCAGGGGGAGTAGTCAACTTTGAGATACAAAGGTTTGTATTCTTGCTTTGATATTTATGTCAAATTTTTTGGCATTGATGTCAAAGGGGGAGATATAGTGATGTGAAAAATAGAAAAATTTGGGAGAGATAATGATTGGGAGAGATGTATTCAGAACCTTACAGAGAGATCATTCATTGGGGGAGAGTTATTCAGAAGATTGATGGTTGTCTTCCATAGGGGGAGACTTGTTTGACATTTCTTGGTACTTAGATGTTTTTCACATCTAGTGTTGTCATCAATGCTAAAGAGGGAGATTGTTGGCACTATGGATGAATTTATTATGTCTTGCATTGATGTTTTGTCATTGATGTCAACACTAGCTGATATGGCTGGTTACTAGCACTGACAGATAGGTTTTGGCTACCAGGAGAAGATCTAGTATTACCGGCAGATGAGACTATCTATTATGTGGTACATGCTCTTGGAGCATGTCTTGGTCAGTTGGTATGGACTTGGTAATTAGATGCTATCATACACTCTGGTAAACCCTTATCAACATTGGTTCAAGGCTTTACCAGCAGAGCTTTCACTGAGGAATCTTGACAGGATGCATAAGTGGTGTTGGTGCAACTTCTAGATGGATTTCAGGATGCTAAAGAAGTTCTTTGATCGTGCTTCAACTTCTTAAAGAAATTTCTTTGGAATGGTGGACCCAAAATAGGTCTGGTACCTATCTAGGTTATGGACCAGTATCATGATAACGTGATATCGGGATGTTTTATGGATTGGTTATTGTTGTTCTGGTCTTGAGCTGACATGGCATATCATTGTAAATGGATTTATGTATTGATCTTATTGTAATATCTTTTAGGTGGCCAACCTAATTGGTTTAGGCCTTAGGGTTTGTATAAATAAGAGGTAGAAACTCTTTGTAAAGTATCATGGTTATTGGAAAGGTCAAGGTCAAGGATTATAATGTGTAAATATTATAATATCATTCAGGCAGATGATTTGGTCAACCATTGGTGATCGAATTGGGATTAAAGAAGAGGATTCAGTCCTCCAATATTGAGCTTAACCGAGACTGTAATTAGACATGAAAGATACTATCTCTGGTAGTTCACTCTATTGGATGTTGGTATTTTGGATATGCTGATATGGTTTTGTCATTGATGTCAACACTTATTAACACTTATCAACTCTGGCACTTGGAGAATTGGCAATGTTCACCGGCAAGCAAGTGATTTATGCACAATCACTAGTATCTGGAACACCAGCAGGATATATTGTTCACTGACACTTGGAATGACATGGAAAATACTTGGTTATGTCGAAGACATCATTTGCACACTTTGTCTTGAAGATTTGTTCATTGGTATATTCATGATTGCATATTTGTTGTTACTGGCAAATAGGTCCAGGATAAGCACCGACAGGCTTATCTATTCTAGATCAACATGACTAGCTATGGAGATGATTTATTAATGTTGTAAATGCATTAAGTCGACATGTTAAATCAGATATTGCATCGGTTATTGTTTACTTGTAAATTGTTTTATTGTAATATCTTTTTGAGAGCCGACCTACTCAATTGTTCTTAGGCTTTAGTATAAATGTAAGATCTCATTTGTAAGATCGATATGTGATTGGGAAAAGGATTGTAATTAGGTATATGTGAATATCAGCAGAGCTATTCACACATACATCATTTGAAGGTTGAAGGAAGTGATGAATACTAAGATGGGGGGTTGAATTAGTATGCCAAAAATCTTTGCACTTAAACACTTTGCAAGACTAACAGTAAACTAGTAAAACAGTTTAATAGACAAACTAGTTAACAAACATGCAAACCAAACAACTAATAATGCATTCACCCACAGAAGCACAAACACCATAACACAATAGATTTTGACGTGGAAACCCAAATGGGAAAAACCACGGTGAGATGGAACTCACAAGTAACTATCTGCAGAATAGGAACCAGACCGGTTAAGGTCTTACAATGTTCTTTACCAGAACAGATCCTATTAGGAATCTCAATCTCTGTTAGGAGATAAGTCCGATTAAAGACTACCTTGCTAGAGGATTTTAGATCCACAGATGTGAACCACCTTGTTAGAGGATTTACAAAAGGCTTTTGGGCCTACCCGGTTAAGGGTTATAGACTTGTCAAAGATGTGAGTAATCAACAAGTGTTTGATCTATCTAATAGCACAGACTACTCGGTTAGATCCTTGATAGCTCGTTCTTAATGCACTCTAGCATTACTTTAGTCTTCTACACATTCATATTCTCTCCAACTCCTCAACCACCTTAAACCCTAGCAACAACATAAACTTTTGCTATGACCTTATCAACAACCTAAAACCCTAGACATGATGTCCTTATAAAGGAATCTAATTTCATGTCGGTCCAATAGGATTACATTACAATTTCCTAGGTTCAATGAACCTGGACATACTTGGTACCACAACACAAAAAGTACCGTTAATGTGTCGGCACCGTCAAACAATTGGTGGATGGTAACTCATCACAAAATGCTAGTTGGTAACTCATCACAGAGTATTACCAGTTCATACAAAATGTCGGTTGCTGGTTTGACAAAAAAGAAGACTTGTAAAAATGTGTTATGCTGCTTTAATCCCTCGTACCGCTTGGGTTCCACGAACCACTTGGGGTCAACATGTTGCTTCAGATCGAGAAACACATTCTGTAAAACATCAATAGTCTAAAGACTATAATACAACATACCGGTTGGAACAAATACCGGTTGTGCTCTAGCTCATACATATAAAGAGGATCTCAATGCAAGTGTGTGTCCATCGATGACAATCACAACATAAACATAAAAAATGCCAACAATCTCCCCCTTTGGCATTGATGGAAACACTTAGGAAAATAAAATCTTGACATCTAAGTGTTTTACAACAAAATCATGCCATTAGCAAAATTGCTCCCCCTAAGCATATACACTATCCCTTTGGCAATACAATGTATAACAATTTTGCATAAAGAGCATAAACATTGAGATATTCAGAGCATATAATCAAAATTTTGATTACCAGATACTTCTCCACATAGAATTATTCTCCCCCTTTGCCAACAATGACAAAGTATAGCTGAACAACCCTGTTTTCATTTGATATTAAAAAATAATAAAATTTTATGACAACAAGGAATGATACTTGTCAAAAATAGATTTAAAGTCCTGCAAGAATTGTTTCATCGACAAAGACCAGGAATCAAGTAGGGAGGTGGCTACTTCTTGCTCTATCTACATCTGGGGGACTTGTTCTTCCATGGCATCAATTGTGCTCATCTCCTGTGTAACTGTTAAGGCATCCAAGTTCAGATAGCACTTCTGAAGAATTTGCAATCGTGGGAGTAGAAACAGTTGTAGCTCTTGCAAATCTCTAGACTGAGTGCTGATATCTTGCTCCATTTTTACTGACTAGATGTGAAACCAGTGAATGGTTTGCCCATAATTTGTAAAGGAATCATAAGGCGGCTTGAATGTGCTCAAGTAGGACTGCAAGTCCATTTCAAGTTTTTGCTTCTGAGCTAGCACATCATCGTAGAATAGATGGGGTTGGCAGATTTTGCTGAGTAGAAAATTCCCCTCATCTAGAGTGTCCCTTATATCCTTTTGTTCTTTCTTCAGTTTAGTCCGGAGCTCATTCAACTTCTTCACCAGAGCTATATTAAGAGCTTTTTGATGCTCCTTCTTGACATTAGCCTCTGCTGCCTCTTCAAGGCTCTACACCTGATCATCCACTACTATGCATAGGAGCTTGAGTTTAGCTAGTGATGAATCGGTGTTGGGAAGATTTGTATCGGGTATCAAACCAGTAAGAGTTTCCATAGCAACTTGAATTAAATCCTCCTCCTTCTTCCTTCGAATGATTTCAAGATGCTCTTGAGCTACCTTGATGCTATATATTAGCTCCATTTCACTTGCAGACTGGAGATCGATAGGACTAGAGAGATCAGCTCATTTGGCTTGACTCCCAGTTGCCTTTGGAGTCTCCATCTGGGTGCTCTTCTCTGCTTCTCCTGCCTTGTCCTCTTCCACTTCTCTCCTCTTCTCTGCTTCCTCATCCTCCTCTTCCTTCTTCCTTTTCTTTTCTTCTCTCCTATTTTCCTCTTCTTTTTCTTGTTCTTCCTTCTTCTTCTTCTCTGCTTCCTTCTTCTTCTCCTGTTCCTTATCTTCTTCTTCCTTCTTTTTCTTTTCATCTTCTTGCTTCTTTTTCTCTTTTTCATCCTTCTTCTTCTTCTCCTCTTCATCTTTCTTCTTCTTCTCTTTTTCATCCTTCTTCTTCTTCTCCTCTTCATCTTTCTTCTTCTTCTCTTTTTCATCCTTCTTCTTTCTCTCTTCTTCATCTTTCTTCCTCTGCTCTACCTCTTCCTTTGCCACTTCCTGTCTGTCCTCAGCTTGCTTATCAACCTGTTTAGCCTGTTGCTTCTACCCTATTGCCTCAGATGGTGTTTCTTGAGTAACATACTCAATGTCTAGAGCATCGACATCAATGGTGTCAATCGGTTCAACAACTGGATTTCCTTCATCATCAAATACTTCATCTGGTTTGGATATAACTGGTTCTTTTTTAGCTTCCCAGTTGGTTAGATGTGCTTTGTGAGTTTGGACAGTGGTTCTCATATACAGATGAGTTTCTTTTTTGACATCATCAACTCTACCTTCTAACACCCAGAGTCTTCTTTCTCTAGTGAAGAAGAGTCCTTTATTTTGGTCAATAACATCAAACAATTCAAAATTTGACAGGTTGGGAAAGTACTATGCAAAAACCTTCTCCCTAATTTCCTATTCCTTTTCTATGACAATGTGCCATCTATTGTCTAATGACATATATAAAGAATCCAGTGTCTGAGACTTAATCTTTGAGGGCGACCGGTCATTAACACATAAATACTGAATTATTTCCTTTTCATCATCATTAAAGTCATCAAAACACTCAATTAAGTCATTTAGCACTTTTCTCCTAATATTATTTATTGTTCTTTGACAATGTGTCAAAGGTTTGTAGGAAGAGATATCTATATTTACCGGTGCAGATGATGTCGGTTCATTCTTTGTCTTCCTCTTTGCTTGATGTGTTTTCTTTGGCTTTTCCTCAGACATAGTTTCTTTTGAGTCTGGAGAGGTATTCCTTGTCTTCCTCTTTCTCTCAAACACTTTAGCCAGTGCTTCTTCCAGTTTCTTCTTGGCTGGTGACCACTTGGTCACTTTTGGAATTGCAGTAGTAACCAATGCTGATGCTGTAGGCACTGCCTTTGCCTTCTTTATTGCCGGTTCTTTTTCTTTCATTTCTAGTGGCTCCTCAACTGGTGCTATCCTCTCTAGGTAGGTGTTGGTTCTCTTTGGCCTTAGGATCAAGCAGTGAGGCAATAAGGGTAGAGGCATACCCTTCCAACATATCGTACATCACCTCATAGCCCATTGGCTCCACTTCTTCATGTCTAGGCTCAATAGCCTCCATTATGCATTTATCTACTTGGATGGTGAAGCAGATATTGTCTTCATATTTCTTGACGATGTCACCTAATATCCTCACTCTTTGGCTCATTTTCCTTTTGAACTCATCAAAATACTTGTTCAGAACATCAGGGTAGCCGATTCCAATTGCTTCAATGCTTTCCTTGATTTGCTTGGTCACCAGTTGGTCACCAGACCATTGGACATCTCCTACTCCTGGAAAGTAGCCTTGGAAATAGAAGAACAACCCAGCTAGTAGTTGTCCAAACTTAAACCTAAGTGCATTATCCTATTTGATCAACTTTAGATTCAACAAGAGTTGTCTCTGCATACCTGTGCACAGATCAAATGATGCATCCTCCTTTATCATCCGATAAGCGGCATTTACCATTGCAGTAGATATAGAGTTAATTCTACTGGCTGAGAATGTTTAGTATCCAATCACCATGCATGCATACTTCACCAGATCATCCTTGATAGAATTTACTGTCATGCCTCATGAGTCACTCACTAAACCAGTGAGCTTGGACATTTCAGTTTTGCTTACCGTTCTTAGGGCTGGCACTTCCCCTGTGTTGTAGAATCTAGTGACTGCATGAATTGCCTACGGCATGATGTCATGAGTTCTCTCCAGGTACATCTTATCACCATAGACTCTGCTCAGAATGATCCTTATATGATCCTCTGTGAAATCCTCTAGGAAGTAAACAACATTGTGGAGCTTTTTCTTCTCCAAAATATTAAACTTCGGTTTGATCTTCTTATCTTTTCCACAAAATAAACCTAACTGGGTGTGGATAGCTAGAGACCCTAGGTCTTCAATCTTGCAATCTATGTAGTCAGAAATTCCCTCTTCTACTATCACACCAACCAAAACTTGTGATAGGGCATTATACTTAGACTTTCATTGAATAAAACTTGCAAACTCAATAGATACACTAGAACTAGTATGAGATGCGGAAGCCATGATAGAAATCTTCAGAACTCGAGAAATACCTTTTGAAACATGTAAAATTAGGGCTTGTCGATTCTCCTTCACTTCACACTCCGTCAGTTGTTGAATCACCGCTTTGTGTTCTCCACTTGACCGTTTCTAGTTTGAATTTGAATGTCCTTCGCAGTTTCTCAATTTCTCAAAATCTCTGCTCAAATTGCTTTTCATCGCTCTACTCTTTGAAAAAATTTTCTCCGCTTGAAAAATGATAGTGAGAAATAATTTGAAAAATGCTTTTAAACATATTCCTCACGTACCATCATTAATGCTTCTCCATTAGGGCGTAAACCCTAATTTGCCTTTTTACCATTTCTGATCTTCTGCCAAATGACAGGTATAACATACCGGTTAAGGTCTTTTACTGGTGTAAACCGGGGGTTTGAAACATTTCGCCATTTGCTCCCCCTAAGCTTTTCTGAAGCTTAGTTTACCAGTTCCATGATTTCCACACTAGGTGCAGAAATCGGATCCTCTTGTAACACCACTGGTTTCTCCTTCCAGATTTTGTTCATGTTCGCTTGAATAGTGTCAACATCAATGTTTCCTTTCGGAATGATTGGTATATTATCAGATATGTTCTTTCTTGATCTACAGAATCTGGCAATGTGACCCGATTTGTTGCAGTGATAGCAGACCCATCCAGGTGGTCTCCAAGGTCCATTGTTCATGTTTCCATTCTTCCTTCTGTATGTTGCAGCAGTGTGACCATGACCATGATATACCATACGGTTTTCTCTCCATCCAGTTACCGCTTGATAACCACCGCTTCTTGGTTGATGATTGAAGACATTAAACCGGTTGTGATTCTGGTTCACAAAAGGTTCAGGACCAAATCCTTGGGTCCTCTGAGGATATCTTCCAGTGTTATTCATAACAGACCTGCATTCAGATGCTCTATGCCCATACTTGTTGCATGCATAACAGTTACCATCAAATCTATAGGATCTAGGCTTATCATTTAGGAAATAAGGAAAATTGTTGTAAGCCTTACTCCTACACACATTTGCAGTATGTCCTTCTTTAAGACAGTTAAAACAAACAGGTTTAAACTTTTACTTACCTTTATCCTTTGATGCCGGTTGTTTCTTTGATGTTCTAGCATTTGTACCAGAGGTCTCACCTTCCTCATGACCAGAATAACCAAGTCCATTGGTATTCTTGACCAGTTTGGTAGATTCAAGCTTTTTCTCTAGCTTGATAGTACTCTTGTTGAACTTAGCAAGTATTTCCTTTGACTCAGAAAGTTTTTTGGAAATAGCAGCATTTGTTTCCAACAGGTTCTCATTCTTAGAGATGGAAATGTTCAGTTCTCCTTGCATGTCTTCCTTTTCCACTTTGTTTGCATGGAGTTGAGAATTTAGGGCACTGATCTCTTGTTTCAGCTTGGAGATCTCATGATCTATTTCTTTCACCAGATCTTCAGCTTTCCTCCAGTTCTTAAGCTCTTGACACATCCGGAGAGTCAGTCCTTCAAACTCCTTTCTCAGGTTGGGTTTGATTCATTCAACTTATTTACTTCTGCAATTAGGGCTTCCATGTCTGCTTCATCTGAAGAACTATTTTCAGATAGCTCCATCAGCTTTTCTACATGTTCTCTTCTTTTTGCTTGAGATGCCTTGTATTTGACCATAAGATCATCATAGGCTTGCTTAGACTGACTGAGCTGGTGGGTAAGTTCCCTAAAAGTGTATTCCCCCATATCTCTTTCCAAGTGGTTAAACTTATAGAAAGGTTGGCTATGATACCAATTGATGAATACTAAGAGGGGGGGGGGGTGAATTAGTATGCCAAAAATCTTTGCACTTAAACACTTTGCAAGACTAACAGTAAACCAATAAAACAGTTTAACAGACAAATCGGTTAACAAACATGCAAACCAAATAGCTAATAATGCATTCACCCATAGAAGCACAAACACCATAACATAATAGATTTTGACATGGAAACCCAAATGGAAAAAACCACGGTGAGATGGAACTCACAAGTAACTATTTTCAAAATAGGAACCAGACCGGTTAAGGTCAGACCGGTTAAGGTCTTACAATGCTCTTTACCAGAATAGATCCTGTTAGGAATCTCAATCTCTGTTAGGAGATAAGTCTGATTAAAGACTACCTTGCT
Organism: Cryptomeria japonica; assembly: GCF_030272615.1. NCBI lineage: Eukaryota > Viridiplantae > Streptophyta > Pinopsida > Cupressales > Cupressaceae > Cryptomeria > Cryptomeria japonica. Next base: position 801,115,383 of record NC_081409.1, read on the forward strand.
AGAGGATTTTAGATCCACAGATGTGAACCACCTTGTTAGAGGATTTACAAAAGGCTTTTGGGCCTACCCGATTAAGGGCTACAGACTTGTCAAAGATGTGAGTAATCAACAAGTGTTTGATCTATCTAATAGCATATACTGCTTGGTTAGATCCTTGATAGCTCGTTCTTAATGCACTCTAGCATTACTTCAGTCTCCAACACATTCATATTCTCTCCAACTCCTCAACCACCTTAAACCCTAGCAACAACATAAACTTTTGCTATGACCTTATCAACAACCTAAAACCCTAGACATGATGTCCTTATAAAGGAATCTAATTTCATGTCGGTCCAATAGGATTACATTAAAATTTCCTAGGTTCAATGAACCTGGACATACTTGGTACCATGACACAAAAAGCACTATTAATGTGTCGGCACCATCAAAAAATTGGTGGATGGTAACTCATCACAAAATGTTGGTTGGTAACTCATCACAGAGTATTACCGGTTCATGCAAAATGCCAGCTGCTAGTTTGACAAAAATGAAGACTGGTAAAAATGTGTTATGCCACTTTAATCCCTCGTACTGCTTGGGGTCAGCATGCTGCTTTAGACTGGGAAACACATTCTACAAAAGATCAATAGTCTAAAGACTATAATACAACATACCGGTTGGAACAAATACCGGTTGTGCTCTAGCTCATACATATAAAGAGGATCTCATTGCAAGTGTGTGTCCATCAATGACAATCACAACATAAACATAAAAAATGCCAACAGGAAGGTTTCTGTGAAGACATATCAGAACTGAACTGGTACTGAATCCAACATATGAAGATGCTATTTTGAGTAGTACATCATTATTGGATTTAACCATCCAATTGTAGTTAGTGTGACTCCTTTTTGTGTTTGAGCAGTGAGCTCTAGGTGCTTGGCCTTTCTGCATGTATAGACCCCCTATTATATACACATACTATCTGCAGTAGTATCATCTGATTCTGGGTAAGGTTTCCCACCATGTTTTTTCCCCTTACAGGGTTTCCACGTATAAATATTGGTGTTATGTGTTGTGGATGTTATTGTCTTTCTATTTCACACATTAATATTTACCGGTACTGCAATTAACTAATAAACTGTCTACCGGCATAAAGTTTGGTTTACCGGTATTAAGCATTAAGTTCGGTTAAGTTGTTTTTGGTTTGAATTTATTTGGCAACTAATTCACCTCCCCTTCTCAGTTATCTCCAGGACCTAACAATTGGTATCAGAGCCTAGTCCTCTTTTTGCAAAAGTTTAATAGCTTGAGGACATCCAATGTCTTCTAACTATTTCAGGAAGGACAGTCCTAAACTTGATGGAACCAACTATGGTATATGGAAGATCAGGATGGAGACACATCTGAATTGCATTGGAAAGGACATTTGGGAAGTTAGAAAGAATGGCTATACTGCTCCTACTCAAAGTCAACCTAATCCACCTAACTTGGCTAAAGATGAAGAAAACAATTGCAAAGCAAGAGAAGCACTTTTGAGCACATTATTAGATCAGCAAATCATGGGATTATCTGATAGATCTACTACTAACGCTATTTGGGACCATTTGGAAACATTGAATGAAGGAGATTCCATAGTCAAAATTGCAAAACTTGAAAGCTTCTGGGTCAGGTATGAAAATCTGAAAATGGAAGAAGATGAAAGGATTTCTGCTTTTATGGACAGAGTAAATGAAATTGTTTTGGGTATTAAATGTTGTGGAGGAACCTTAAGTGAAGATGAAATTGTTTCAAAATTTTTAAGAGGATTTCCAATGGCATACAAAATGAAATTTACTACTATAAATGAGTTAAAAACAATGCCTAATTCATCAGTAACTAGAGACACATTAATTGGAAAACTTTCAGCTTTTGAAATTGAGGAATTTGGTCTTGTTGCTACTATAAAGATAGATTTTTCTTTTAAGGCATCAACATCATCTGCATCATCATTTGACAAGTCTGATTGGAAAACCTTTTATGCAAGAGAACTTGAAGAAAGCAGAAGAGAAAATGAAGAACTTGAAGAACTTGAAGCACTATTTGCAAGAAAAATGCCTAAAGGTCCAGTTGGAAGTAAGTATGAAGGTAAAGCACCCTTTAAATGTTTTAACTGTACTAAGATTGGTCATATGGCTTCAAGATGCCCTGATAGACATGCAAGATTGAAAGGAGAAGCTAGAAGAACATGCAAGCCTAACCCTGAATATCAGAGATACAAATTTAAGAAGAATAAAGACAAGTCTTGTTATCTTGTTGATGAAGGAGTCACTGATGATTCTGATGAGGATCCGATAGACAATAGATGGGTTTTTGTTGCTATAACAGAAGATCAACTGACACCTATTGTTCAACCGGTAGAGCAGGCCCTGGTAGCTAAATTTGAAGTTAAGGATGAATGGATCATTGATTCAGGATGTTCACATCATATGACTAGTGATAAAGGTAAATTCTTGACTTTTCAGGAATATAATGAAGGTCCAGTAAGATTTGGAGATGATAAAGCTTGTTTGATCAAAGGAAAAGGTAATATATCTCTTGATGGTAAGCATAATATCAACAATGTTTACAATGTTGAAGGTTTAAAGCATAATCTTTTGAGTGTTGGTCAATTAGTTGAAAAAGGATTTTAGTTACAATTCAGGAATGGGAAATGCAAAATTATGAATAGAATTGGTTTGGAAATTGCAACCGGTAATCAAACTAGAGGTAATATATTTCATTTCAATAACAATGAAAAGACATGCTTGATTGCACATATTGATGAAAGTTGGCTATGGCATAAGAGACTCTGTCATGTAAATTTTGATTGCATTGTGAAAATCAGTACAACTAAAGCAGTTAGAGATTTACCTAAGATTATTAAACCTCACAATCCGGTATGTAAGGAATGTCAATTTGGAAAACAAGTTAGAGCATCTTTTAAAAGTATTCCAGAAAAATCCAATAATGCTCTTGACTTAATTCATACTGATTTATGTGGTCCAGCTAGAACTAAAATCTTACAAGGTGATAGATATTTCATGCTAATCATTGATGACTATTCTAGAATGTGTTGGGTTACTTTTCTCAAAGAAAAATTAGAAGCACTTGGGAAATTCAAACTATTCAAGGTGATGGTAGAAAATGAAACCGGTAAGAAAATCAAATGTCTGAGATCAGATCAAAGAGGTGAATTCACATCTAAGGAATTTAATACATTCTGTGAAGTAAATGGAATTAGAAGATAGTTATCAGCACCCTAGACACCACAACAGAATGGAGTTGTAGAAAGGAAAAATAGAACTATCTTCGATGTAGCTAGAAGTATGTTATTAGAAGCAAATCTACCACATGTATATTGGAAAAAGGCAATAAGCATAGCAGTCTACACATTCAACAAAGTTCACATCAAAGATGAAACTGGTAAGACCCCTCATGAACTATGGTTTGGTATTACTCCTACTCTTAAATATTTTAGAATATTTGGAAGCAAATACTATATTAGAAGAGATGAGTATATTGGCAAATTTGATCCTAGAAGTGACGAAGGAATATTTCTTGGTTATTCATCTAAGAGCAAAGCATATAGATGTTTTAACAAGAGATTGCAGAAAATTATTGAGAGTACAAATGTGAAAATTGATGAACAGTTTAGAGGAACTTCGAGGTATATAGACTCTGAATCAGCAACAGAGATATTGACAAGTGAACCTACATTGAACCCACCAGTTTAGAATGAAGATTCAGCTACACCGGTATCATATGAAAATTCCACTATAACTGAAGGACATCAACAAACAAAGACACCCCGGTATGTAAGATTGAACCACTCTAAAAATTAGATAATTGGGAACAAGTATCAAGGAGTTATGACAAGAGGAAGACTGGCAAATGAAGAGGTATGTCTTATTTCTCAAATTGAACTAGCATAAATTAATGAGGCATGTGAAGATAAACACTGGATTAAAGCTATGGAAGAAGAATTAGAACAAATTGAAAAGAATAACACATGGACATTAGTTCCCCGACCTAAAGACAAAATGTAATTGGAACAAAATGGGTATTAAAAACAAACTTAATAAAGATGGTAAACTAATCAGAAATAAAGCAAGACTAGTGTGTAAGGGATATTCACAGAAAGAAGGAATTGATTATAATGAAACCTTTGCACCAATAGCTAGAATTGAGGTAGTCTGATTATTCTTATCTTTTGCAGCACACAAGAACTACAAAGTATATCAAATGGATATTAAATGTGCATTTCTGAATGGAGATCTTGAAGAAGAAGTTTACATTGAGCAACCTGATGGATTTTCTTTGACAGATAACAAAGATATGATTTGCAGGTTAAGGAAAGCTTTGTATGGGTTGAAGCAAGCTCCAAGAGCTTGGTATGCTAGATTGGATAAATATCTTTTGAAGATTGGTTTTTCTAAAGGTAATGCTAACAACAACTTATACTATAAAGTGACTAATGATGACATCTTGGTTATAGAAGATTTTGTTGATGATATAATCTTTGGAGGAGAAGATGGATTATGTAAAGACTTTTCTATTGAAATGCAACAAGAATTTAAAATGTCTATGATTGGAGAGATAAAATTCTTTTTAAGATTCCAGATTTCTCAGACGGATAAAGGTATATTCTTGAGTCAATCTAAGTACTTGAAGGAGTTACTAAAGAAATTTGGCATCGAAAACTAAATCGGTAAGCACACCTATGACTACAAATGATAAATTATCACTAAGGGATGAATCTACACCTATTAATCCAACTAGGTACAAATATATGATAGGAGGTCTACTATATTTGACACAAACAAGACCTAATATTATGAATGCAATATGTATTGTTTCAAGATTTTAGAGTAATCCTAAAGAAAATCATGAATCAACAGTAAAAAGGATTTTTCTGGTACTTACAAGGCACTACAAATATTGGTTTATGGTATCCTAGAGATGAATACTTTGAATTATGTGCATACATAGATGCAAATTGGGTAGGAGATGTAGATGACAGAAAAAGCACCACCAGCGGAGCATTTTTTCTTGGAAGCAGATTAATTTCTTGGTTGAGTAAGAAACAAAGTTGCACATCTTTGTCAATAGGTGAATTAGAATATGTTGCAGCAACAACTAACCGTACACAGGTATTATGGCTTAAGCAAATGTTGAAGGACATAAAGGTAAAATGCAAGGAAGCTATAACTATCTATTGTGATAATACAACAACAATTGATATATCTAAGAATCCAGTACTACATTCTAAAACTAAACATGTCTCTATCAAACTGAATTTTCTAAAGGAGAATGTTGAAGCAAAAGAAGTAAAACTGGTTTATGTGAATACTAAAAAATAGATTGCAAATATTTTCACTAAGCCTTTGCCTAAGGAGACTTTTGAATATCTCAGAGATCACATGTTTTATACTGGTTTATACTGAATAAGTTGGTATTTTGTATTTGAACCCAGTTTTTGTATTGCTTTGGCATTTGATGTCAAAGGGAGAGAGATTGATATGGAAAAACACATGTTACTCCTAGGGGGAGAGATTGATTGCTCTCTGTATCTGAATTTTTTATTTTTGGTTATGATCTCTTTTGGGAGATTGTTGGTTTTTGGTATTTGGCATTTCTGTTTTGGCACTTTGATGGTTTTTCCATCTTGTGTTGCCATCAATGACAAAAAGGGATATTGTTGGTATTTTGGATATGTTGATATGGTTTTGTCATTGATGTCAGCACTTATTAACACTTATCAACTCTGGCAATTGGAAAATTGGCAATGTTCACTTATGCACAATAACCAGTATCTAGTACACCGGCAAGATATACTATTCATTGGAACTTGGAATGACATGGAAAATACTTGGTTATGTCGAAGACATCATTTAGATAATTTGTCTTGAAGATTTGTTCATTGTCATATTCATGATTGCATATTTGCTATTACCGACAAATAGGTCCAGGATAAGCACCGACAGACTTATCTATCCCAGATCAGCACGACATGCTATGGAGATGATTTATTAATGTTGTAAATGCATTAAGCCGACATGTTGAATCGGATATTGCATTGGTTATTTTTTTACTTGTAAATTGTTTTATTGTAATATCTTTTTGAGAGCCGACCTACTCAATTGGTCTTAGGCTTTAGTATAAATGTAAGATCTCATTTGTAAGATCGATATGCGATTGGGAAAAGGATTGTAATTTAGTATATGTGAATATCAGCAGAGCTATTCATGCAGACATCATTTGAAGGTTGAAGGAAGGTTTCTGTGAAGACATATCAGAACTGAACTGGTACTGAATCCAGTATATGAAGATGCTATTTTGAGCAGTACATCATAATTGGATTTAACCATCCAATTGTAGTCAGTGTGACTCCTATTTGTGTTTGAGAAGTGAGCTCTAGGTGCTTGGGCTTTCTGCATGTTCAGACCCCCTATTGTATACACATACTATCTGCAGTAGTATCATCTGGTTGTGGGTAAGGTTTCCCATTGTGGTTTTTCCCCTTACAGGGTTTCCACGTACAAATATTGGTGTTATGTGTTGTGTATGTTATTGTCTTTTTGTTTCACACATTAATCTTTATCGATATTGCAATTAACTAATAAACTATCTACCGGCATAAAGTTTGGTTTACTGGTATTAAGCATTAAGTTTGGTTAAGTTGTTTTTGGTTTGAATTTATTTCACAACTGATTCACCCACCCCTCTCAGTTGTCTCCGAGACCTAACATTGGATTGTTGTCCATTTATCTTGAGAAGGTTGTAGCCTCTCTATAGTTGGCGAGACTCTTTTTTTAATGAGCAGTGTGCTCTAGGCAGTGTGCTTTCCTGTATGTGCAGGCCCCTCATTGTAACACATACTTTCTATAGAAGTATCATCTAACTATGGGTAGGCTTCCCACTGTGGTTTTTCCCTTTTCGGGTTTTCAATGTACAAATCATGGTGTTATGTGGTATGGTTTCTTTGCATTGATTATTTGTTTATTTTGTTAAGTTGCAATGTTTACCGGTATCTATTTCTTCTTTATGGGTACTTAATTTGGTTAAGAGTTATTGAGTGGATTAAATGTTATAATTTGTTAACAACTGATTCACCCCCCCCCCTGTTTCAATTGTTCACTGGTTATCCTAACATGTATGTATGTATGTATGCATGTATGTATGTATGTATATGTGTATGTATATGTGTGTGTGTGTGTGTGTGTGTGTGTGTGTGTGTGTGTGTGTGTGTGTGTGTGTGTGTGTCTATATATATATATATATATGCTTATATATGTATATGCGCTTATATATGTATATATAATTAATATTAATATTAATGTATATATATGTATATGTCATCTATATCTATATCTCTATATATTGTTGGGGTGATTATTTATTCATATAGGATATAATTACACTTTACTTAAGTTGACTCAGGATAATGCATCTCATCATAGTTTGGATATGAGACACTTAGGGAAGTGTGCACATAGGGATGATGCTTGTAGGAGAAATTCCACCTTTTGTGGCCATATCTTGTTTTTACATTCCACCTTCGGTAGGTGATTCACCTCTTGTGGAATATTTAATTATTTCTCCTACCTACCCCTACCTACCCTTGTTTCTCAATGAGCCACATGTCATGATTGTGTTCTCACATATCCATATGGCCTTGCCTTTATAAGCAGGCTCATCTTCTTTGTATTGGCTAATCCAGTTGATCATATTTTCATATTGATGAGAATATAGTTTATTCTTGTCAAACTATTGTCTCTCTAATTAGTTTTTGGGAGGAATTTTGGAGTGCTTCATTTTTGGATTTGAGGAACTACTCTTTTTGGAGGCCTCATGTAGCGATTTCGACCCCATCCTTGAGTTCAGGAGGATGTTTCCATAAAAAAACAAGTATAAATTTGCCTATATTTGGTAAAAATACATTTTGGGCATTGGAGGAATTTTCTACCCAATTCGGGTAGTACGGTACAAATTTTCTAAAAAATAAAATAAAAATGTTTTTTTTCTCTGAAAATTTCAATTTCCATTTTATTTCAAATTTGCAATTTTTTTAAAAATTGTTTGTAGAATTTTTTTGAAAATTTATTTAAAAAATTAAAACAATATTTTTAGTGGGGAGAGGGTCCACTGACCACTCTGCCCTGACACTATACCCTCTGTAGTTTTTTTGTAGGGTGTGGGCCCCTGCCACCCATTCCCCTTTGACCACTACTGGGCTTTGTTTCTCAGCCCCAATAGCTAGCCCTTTGGCCTCCACTTTTTTGGCCCCCATTGGTTTTTTTAGCAGCGCCACCTGTTGGTAGCCATCCAGTTCTGGTTCACCGCTCTGACTCTCGCTTTTCTCTCCAACAACTACAACTCAACTAGCCTAATAGGCCACCTCACCTGTGTAGCCACCAAGTGGCAGTTTTTCACTAGACCACACAACCGCCTCACCTACCACTTGGCACGCCAAGAGTCTGCCACGTAGTCTGTAGATTCGGCCATGTGGCCATTTTTTATTGGCCCGAAGTACACAATCAATGCCCAATATGCATAGTTGGAAGTGTTTAAAAATTGGCTTTTTATTGTGCCTTGCATGTTCTCTCTATCCCTAGGGTTTAGGTTTTCAAAGGGTTTTTTACCTTGCTGCATTTTTCCTTTGTTCTCTCAGGCCATGTTATGTTTCATAGTTGACCTATGTTTGCTGGTGGTTGTGTTTTAAGTTGTGATTAGAAGGGATATTCATTATTGGATTACCAGCCCTGCATGTTAGAAGGTTATCGCTCGTAGAGGTCCTTTTAATTTTTCATATATTCTTAAGAGTTACAAAATCCCCTTAGCTTAACCTTTTAAAATTCCCTAGGAAGGGCCCCTCGCATGGTCACGTTACCCTTGAAAAGTCTCCATGTGCTAAAAAAGATCCACTTGAGTGCCCACCTTAATGTCAATGTTGTGTGGGATAAGCATGTCAAAGGGAACATGAAGAAATGTTATCCCGCTAGCTTTTTAGTAGGAGGTCTCAACCCCATGGGATAAGGAAGTAGAAAAGCTCAAAGAACAAAGCTTATCCCACAACACATTTGAAACTATGATTGAGCACTATGGGATAAGAAGGAGACAAGAGTAACAAAGGGATCCTTATCCCACAATCACTTCATAATAACAAAGGAATCATGCAAGATAAGGAGCATTCACAAGAGTGGCAACAATTTTCAGTATGCACTGTGACAACGTGGGATAAGAGAAGATAAGGAGCATACAGGAAAGTCTTATCCTACGGTGGTTTTAGGACACTAAGATGAGATTGTAGGATAAGGAATAACTCAGAATTACAAGGTAAACATTATCCCGCAAGGTTCTTAAGCCGACAAAAAGGTAATGTGGGATAAGAGGTAGCAAAAGAAATATAACAAGTATGAATGTTTTCTAGGATTGGTCCCATAGGATAAGGGGTAATAAGGAACTCTCGTAGAAGCCTTATCCCACAAGGGAATTTTACCTATTCAAAAGTGGTCATGGGATAAGATCTACAAGCCAAATGCAAAGGATCTCTTATCTCGTGCATTCTCATGGGGATAATAGATGGGTTGTGGGATAAGAGAAAGTAAGCTTAAAAGGTTTATCCCACGTGGAATGAACACACAAAGAAAAGAACTTTCAAGTGGGAGACAAGCAAGGAGTCACACGGGGTAAGGAGATTCTTAGAAGACACGTTCAAAATTTTATCCCACGAGGAAGAACAAAGAGGACTGATGTGTTGTGGGATAAGAGGGGACAAGTACTGAAAAAGAAAGGATAGTGAAGCCTTATCCCACGAAGGTAAAATAAATGCTCCCAGGTGTCGTGGGATAAAAAAGCAAAGTAAAAGCATAGAAACCTTATCCTACGGGGATAGTCAAGGTAACAACTATGGGATAGGAAAGCAAGTGGGATCTAAGGAAGGCTTATCTTGTAGAGATGGTAAAAATCACAAAATGGTAGAAGCAATTCAAGTGATACAATTTTTCAAAAGTCCAGGGTGGCCAAGAAAGTCTTATGAATGCCATGTCATCATTCGAGAGTTTCTAATAGGAAATCTTGACCAATTATCTCCTGATCAACAAATGAAATTTAAATTTGGCACCAATGACTAACTCTTTCTAGCACAGATGAATTAATGGAGATGCCATAAAGGGGAATTCATTGGTTTTCTCCCATACCTTGCATCTAAAAGAGAATTCCAAGCATTCTAGAGTGAGAACAAGAGCAAATTTTAGCAAATCAGCGTGCCCTTCAACAAATTCAACCAAGCAAAAGGAAACTAGTAAGTTGATTATTTCACCATCCTTGTGCATTTGTTAGGTTGTTGTAGTTGTGAATACGCAGAGCTCTTTGTGTGTGCGCTAGGGTCTGTAGGTTTTGCGTTTGTGTTTAATTTTCCACCTTGCCTTGCTAAAGGCTCCTTGACCTAGTGTCAACTCCTTGGACACTAAATTTGGGAAAGCTAGTAGTTCCAAATGTTTTTGTGGAGATAATATTGATAAGAGAGCTAGTTGATGCCTATGAGTCCCCAAGACAGACTGTAAGAACTCGAGAAAGGCTATGTCCTATTGGACATCTCACATAGGGCCATTGTTGAATGTTTTGGTTTGGATGGGTCTTCCCTCAAGGGAATCAATAGAAATAATTTGCAAAGGGATTATCAATATAAGAGGGAGAGGTATAGAAAGGACTTCATTCCTCATTTTATGATAAAAAATTTACAAAAATTCACAAAATTATGTCCTACCATCTGAAAAGGAGCCTTTCAGATTGGAGTGCTTTAAGCTCTATTTTGTTAATACCTACTATGCATTAGGACAAGTTCTTGTGGTGGATTGTGGGCTTACTCAAATGCCTGTAGATTTCATGATTATTGCCATCAATATCCAGCACCTGTCAATAAATGAGCTATATGAATTTGTAGCTATTATTCATAATAAGCTTCACGAGGGGTTAATGGGAGAAAAGAATAAAAAAGAGAAGATGGAATTCAGACACTATTCTTTGTTGTGCAATCTGATTCTATATCAAAATAGAGCTTACTAAGGTCCAGAACTAATGATAAGAACACGTGATCTACACATAGGTCTTCCATGGCCAATACAAAGATGGACTCAAGTGTGGGATAAAGGATCTAGGCTTGGCAATTATTGAGTTTTCTTTGATCATTTTGTCATGAAATTTTTGTTAAGGCTCGAAGTTAGGCTACCAAGGCTTCCCAAGACAATCATTAAAATTATGGGGATAAGAAGTTGTAGAGCTGATGGAATGATATATCTAGAGGGGTATTCATCCAGAATTTTAGGGATTTTTTTTTGTATGGCAACTTCACTATCATCAAGGGGTGTGAGAAAGCACCCCTTGTTTTGCCATTTTTTGTCTCTCCTAGGCTAGCATTCCTTAAGTTAATTTGGCAATTGATGTGGATGGAGAGGGAACAAATTAAATCAGATAAGAAAGGGAGTCTCCTCCCTAGGGTGATAAATTTTGAATAATTCACTATAGGATGTGATACCTTGGAGAATGTGTAGGATTTCTTCATAAAGAAGTATAGATTGAAGGTTGCCCAAGCTAGGCATTTTTACCCCAAGGGATGTATAAATGACCATGGGATACATAAGTTAAAGGAAAAGGGTTATTTTCATTGTTTTGATGAAAGAGAGAATGTGATTATAAATTCTTATCCTATTGAGGTAGATCAAACCAAGAAGAAATGGGAGCTCATGAAGAAGCTTGAGAGGGAAAGGAGGCAGGATGATCCCAATTTTGAATTTTTTTATAGAGAATTTCAGAATGATTTTGCTAGGATGTCTTTCATGATGAGAAAGGCAAACACCATAATAAATATTGAAATGGAGAGAAGGGATGCCAGGGATAAAGGAGTTAAATTTGAAGGAAGGCCTATTGACCTCGTCCCTACAGTGTACAAGGTGAAGGGGCATACAGTAACAGTTGAAGAAATGTCTCTTGGCACCTCTAGGCAAGTTGCTGAACAAGTCAAAAAGATTTAAAAGGAAAAGGCAAAGGTGTTTGACTTTGTAGATATCCAAGATGATTTTGATACAAATGTGCCATCACCTTCTCCCCCTCAGGAAACATTCCATGAAGACAAGGTTGCTAAAGTCCTAAATGACTTAGATAGAGCCATCATCCTGAGTACAATTCCTATAGAGGAAGCAGATGATGAAAGAATCATTGATTCAAAGAACTTCATAGTAGATGATAGTTTTGTGAACTCTCCCGAGTTCAAATCCTTTTGGCTGCAGAGACTAGAAGTTTTGATAGGAATAGTTTCAGATGCACCCTTAAAGAAGGTTGAGAGATGATTAGAAATAGTGGCAAGCTTCTTGTTCCCAACTGGGATTTTGAGAAAATATTTTTGTTAGATCAAATTATGCAAAAGAAAGACCCCAATTTTGCTAGAGAATTCAGAGAGCATGGGTTTGGGGTGAGCATAGGACTAAAGGATTTTTCTCTATGGTCAAAGGCCCCAAATGTTCAGAAACCTATAGTTTTACGAGGTGGACAATAGAAAGTAGGGGATGCAGTAGTAAGGACACTTGAAGACACTACTGCATCTGAGGTTGTAGCTATTACATGTGACTCTTAATGTAAATTACAATAAATTATTCATTGAGAATTTTTCATTCAAAGAGAAAATAAAGAAAGTAACAACAGATTCTTGAGGAGGAGTTAGACCTAAAGAATTCAAAAGGATGAATAAGGAATTGCAGAGGGTCAAGGATGAAACTGAGAATAATTATTTTGAAATTAGGAAAGCTTTAATTTTGCAAGTGGCAAATAAAGTTATTGAAAAATTGAGTGAGGTGCACACCTCATATACTTTGATTTCACAACTCCTTAGTTAGCTAGATGAAATTATTTCATTCTTTTAGCCTATTAGGACCACCTAGATGCCAAAAAGTCAGGACTTAAAAGAGGTCATGCTGGCAGTAAAAAATGTGGCCTGTCCACCCCAAGTTTTAGGGCTGATTTGGAAGAATTACAATTTATTGATTAAACAATTGCCTAACATTGAGGATGAAAAGAAGGCATTGATTAAATGTAGTTTTGACTTCCTTGGATATTGATCTAGTCCAAAGTGATTCATATTATAATATCATTAATAAGATCATGGAGGTAGATTTCATGTTTCATAGATTTACTTTGGAGGCTACAACTTTGCCAGCTCACAAAACAAGGGAAGCAATAAATAAGTTGCAGAGTTTGAGGGGTTTCTCTTGGCCATTGGACGAGATAGAAGCTCTACATAGAAAGTATTGCTCCTTGGAAGAAGAGAAGCTTGAGGCAGAAGACAAGTCTTATTCCTTCTATTTTATTACTTGGAATTTTGTGCAGGTTATACTCAATTGCCAAAGACCATTCTCTAGGTTACTTGCTACTAGACGTCAAGGTATACTTTAGATCCTGATAGGAGCATGTGTTTAAGTACTAGTGAAGGGGTTGTTTTGCAGACCTATAGTCTAAAGCTTCCAAGATGACACCCTCTCCACTCCTCCACGTTTAATGCATCAGAGAAGTGTGTATGCAGGATGACAAGGACAAAAGGCCTTAGGACGAGTTATAGTAAAATGTAATTCTAACATGTCTCTTCTTGGCATAAGGCTTGTTTTGTTCCCTTGTGTTATAAAAGGGAACTCAGGGCTAAGAAGAAGGATTCCAAAATTTTTCTTAGTATGTACTAGGATAGCTTTGAAGTAATATAATGTCAGTTAGTCTTTTGCAGGTTATCGAGCATAGCAATCTATCATGAATGTATCAATTTTATTATGAAAATCAATAAAGAGAACTTTCAATTTTCTTGCTCATATCTCTTGAGTTGTGATGTATGAGTTGTTATGTTAATGACATGCTCAACATGTCTTCTCTAATGGAGAATGTGTATGTCTTGATAGGTTTCATTTCATGTAAAATGAATTAAATTATGTCTTAAATACTGCAACATTTGTGTGAGAGGTATTGTGAGGAAGTTGTGAATGCATTCTCAATTTAAGCACTTTAAGCAAGTCTTGAATGTTTAGTATTGGATTTTAATGTTGATACTATGACATTGTTTGTCTTAAGGCTTGTTATTTGACTCTGTATTCTCCTTGAACAGGTAGTGGTCATACTTTTCTAGGTTTTAGGATCATTTTCACATTCTTATTTCACCTTTTCTATTTCATTTTTCAGTTTTCCTGCAATAGGAGTAGAATAGATTAGAGGCAAATTTCAATGCAAGCAAAGTGATATAAGCTAAGGTTCAAGCCATAATTTTTAGTAAATCATACTTTCCATGGTTATATTTTTCATTGAAAGCATCTTCTATAGAATGCAATGTTTGTTTATATAAAGTCAAAATGTTGTTTAACATTACTATAGGGATACCCACCTAGGTCTTGCAGAGCCTGGAGAGAAGAAGATTGCACCCTTAGCACCAAATCTTGTTCATTGGCCAAACCCAATCCTAGATCTGTTTATGAGTTATTGGCTATTTCTCTAGGATTTAGGATCTGTTGATTTGGGAACCAACAGGTGCCAAATCACCTCCCACGTCAGCATACGACTGATGCATCATCTAGCCCATGCAACCTGCCGTGTCAGATTCCCTATAGTACCACATCAACAGGTCTATATAGTATGGATGCCCAATCAACATGAACAGTTAGCCTACCATGTTAGCATCCGTATGATCAACAAAAGGGGTGTGACAGTTTGGTGATGGTCATATGACCATCAAATTTAACATAGAAAATTTATGACATTAGCACTGTGTTAGCACTTTTTAAAAAATTTAGATCCCCTCTCCATTTGACTTTTTGAATTTGCAGTCCAACTTTGAAAGCTCATAACTTGGTCATTTTGAGGCTTTTTTCAGTGCAATTTTTTTTTATTGGAGTTAATTTTTCGTGCTCTCTACATTGGTGTGGTTATTTTCTGATTTTGGTGGATAAGTGTTTTATAATTTTCAGTTTCTCACAATTTTACCTATCCAATTCTCAATTTGGCAACTTCAAAGGCTTCATTTGGGCTCATACGACCTCCTTTTTAGGTGCATTATTCTTCGTCTATTTTCACATGCTTCTATCGGTTTTCCACCAAATTGGTTATAAATTGTACTTTCGAAATTTGGTCTTTTTTGGCCTAGTTGGTACTTGTAATTTGCTTGGATCTTAGTTTAGATCTTTTTCATTATTAGTTTGAGTCTCTTTTGGCCTATTTGAGGTAGTAGTAAAGTTAAATCAAAGGTCCACTTTTCCATTTTTTGCAAGTGGCCCATTGTACATGCACTAAGTATAAAGTGTCAAATCATCTTTTTTTATTTATTTATTTATTTTTGGTGGGGTCTTTGATTGAGTGAAATTGGGGGGGTGTCTTATGTGATTGTGCCTCTATTTCCTTGTGCTCTTTCATTTTTGTTGCTATGGGTCCTCATAAATTTCCACCTTTAACTCCACATAATTATGCATAATGGAAAATTAAAGCATGGAGAAAACTAATGGAACATGGATAAAGGACTCACACATTACATAGATGGAACAATAACAACACTAGTAGATCCTAAGGCTGATCCTAATGCTCAATTATAATGGATCACTAAAAATTGTATGGCTCTTGGAACTTTGAGAAAGTATGTATTAGATGACCTCATTTTTCACATTGAGAAGTGTACCACAATCAAAGAGGCTTGGGAGATCTTTTAGAAATTGTATGGTCAATTTGATCAAATCAGAGGTTACAAGATTGATAATGAGGTCACCAACTTGGATCCCAATAATTTTTATACAATCCAAGACTATGTCACTAAGGCAAATGAGCTAAGAGAAAAGCTTAAGGATTGTGGCATTGACAAAAAGGATGCTCAATTGATATTCAACTTGTTGGACAGGCTTCCATTTGAATATGTAGCATTTATTTCTAGCTTCCAAACCCATCAGTTGACAGTGGGAAGTTCCTACACTAATGTTGATGTTGGAACAATCTAAGTTGCCGAACATGGAGATTCTCAAGTCTTCAAATTCCAAGGCTTTGGTGGATAATCAAGGGAATCAAGGAAAAGGTTCCAATAAGAAGCAAAAGCAATCTAAGGCAAAGCCACAACAAGAAAAAGAACAATCATCCTCTCCATCACAAGGTGATTCTTCATCCTCTTCCAAGAAGGGGAATACACCTAAGAAGGAGAAACCAACTTTTTCTTATTGCAAGAAGTATGGTCATGATGAACATCATTCCCACACCAAGCATGTTGATGAGTTGACAAATCTCCTTAAGAAGAACAACATCAATTTTCCATTTGCCTACAAGAAGAAGGAATAATCTCCTTTCACTCCCTCGTAGTCCAAGGGAAAAGGGCAAGCATTTGAGGCTAAAACAGATTCTTCAAAGTAATGTTTGCTTATATAAAGTCAAAATGTTGTTTGACATTACTATAGGGATACCCACCTATGTCTTGCAGAGCCTAAAGAGAAGAATATTGTAGCCTTAGCTTTGAATCTTGTTCGTTGGCCAAACCCAATCCTAGATTTGTTTATGAGTTAGTGGCTATTTTTCTAGGATTTAGGATCTGTTGATTTGGGAACCAACAGGTGCCAAATCACCTCCCACGTTAGCATACGACTGATGCATTATCTAGCCCATGCAACCTACCATGTCGGATTCCCTACAATGCCACATCAACAGGTCTATACAATATGGATGCCCAATCAACATGAACAGTTAGCCTACCATGTTAGCATCCGTACAGTCAACAAAAGGGGTGTGATAGTTTGGTGAGGGGTGTGATAGTTTGGTGACAATCATATGACCATCAAATTTAACATAGAAAATTTATGACATCAGCATTATGTTAGCACTTTTTGAAAAATTTAGATCCCCTCTCCATTTGACTTTTTGAATTTGCAGTCCAACTTTGAAAGCTCATAACTTGGTCATTTTGAGGCCTTTTTTAGTGCAATTTTTGTTTATTTGGGATAATTTGTTATGCTCTCTACAGTGGTGTGGTTATTTTCTGATTTTGGTGGACAAATGTTTTATAATTTTTAGTTTCTCACAATTTTACCTATCCAATCCTCTATTTGGCAACTTCAAATGCTTCATTCGGGCTCATACGACCTCCTTTTTAGGTGTCATTTTTTTTTAAAGTGCATTATTTTTCATCTATTTTCACATGCTTCTATCAGTTTTCCACCAAATTGGTTATAAATTGTACTTTCGAAATTTGGTCTTTTTTGGCCTAGTTGGTACTTGTAATTTGCTTGGATCTTAGTTTAGATCTTTTTCATTATCAGTTTGAGTTTTTTTTGGCCTATTTGAGGTAGTTGTAAAGTTGAAATCAAAGGTCCACTTTTCCATTTTTTGCAAGTGGCCCATTGTACACACACTAAGTATAAAGTGTCAAATCATCATTTTTTTTCATTTTTTTTTGGGGGGGTGTCTTTGATTGAGTGAAATTGGGGGGTGTCTTGTGTGATTGTGCCTCTATTTCCTTGTGTTCTTTCATTTTTGTTGCTATGGGTCCTCATAAATTTCCATCTTTAACTCCACATAATTATGCATAATGGAAAAAGGACTCGTGCATTACATAGATGGAATAATAACAACACCAGTAGCTCCTAAGGCTGATCCTAATGCTCAATTAGAATGGATCACTAAAAATTGTATGGCTCTTGGAACTTTGAGAAAGTATGTATTAAATGACCTCATTTTTCACAATGAGAAGTGTACCACAATCAAAGAGGCTTGGGATATATTTTAGAAATTGTATGGTCAATTTGATGAAATCAGAGGTTACAAGATTGATAATAAGGTCACCAACTTGGATCCCAATAATTTTTATACAATCCAAGACTATGTCACCAAGGCAAATGAGCTAAGAGAAAAGCTTAAGGATTGTGGCATTGACAAAAAAGATGCTCAATTGATATTCAACTTGTTGGACAGGTTTCCATCTGAATATGTAGCATTTATTTCTATCTTCCAAACCCATCAGTTGATAGTGGGAAGTTCCTACACTAATGTTGATATTGAAACAATCTAAGTTGCTAAACATGGAGATTCTCAAGTCTTCAAAGTCTAAGGCTTTGGCAGCTAATCAAGGGAATCATGGAAAAGGTTCCAATAAGAGGTAGAAGAAATCTAAGGTAAAGCCACAACAAGAAAAAGAACAATCATCCTCTCCATCACAAGGTGATTCTTCATCCTCTTCCAAGAAGGGGAATACACCTAAGAAGGAGGAACCAACTTTTTCTTATTGCAAGAAGTATGGTCATGATGAACATCATTTTCACACCAAGCAAGTTGATGAGTTGACAAATCTCCTTAAGAAGAACAACATCAATTTTCCATCTACCTACAAGAAGAAGGAATCATCTCCTTTTAGTCCCTCGCAGTCCAAGGGAAAAGGGCAAGCATTTGGGGCTAAAACAGATTCTTCAAAGCAGTGGATACTTGACTCGGGTGCCTCTAATCACATGGGTTCTACAAAGGAGCAGTTTTCTTCATTGGAGCCATCTAAGGTACCTCATATTTACATAGGTGATGATACACAAGTTGAGGTAGAAGAGAAAGGTTCAATTGTCATGGATGAGGGAACATTTGAGAATGTTCTTTATGTTCCTAATTTGACCACTAGCCTTCTCTCTATCTACCAATCACTCACTATGGAAATGGGAAAAAGGTTGATTTTACACTTAATTCAGTTGTTGTCAAAGAACTTGACAATGATGCCTCAATAGCAATTGGACAAGTAAATCATAATTCATGACTTTATTCATTCTCCCACTTTGTGCCATGATCACCTTCTATGGCCTTGCTTACTCATTTAAATTCAGAAAGTAAGCTATGACATGAGTGGTTTGGTCACCTCAACTACCACTATCTTCAATAGCTAAGCACTAAAGACATGGTCACAAGTCTACCTCAAATTAGTTTTTCAGAGAGTGTATGTTTAGGGTGTTCCATGGGCAAGCATCTCGAAGAGAAGTTTGATAAGGGAAAATCTTGGAGAGCTTTGGAAGTTATTCAACTTGTTTAAAGTGATGTAGTAGGTCCATTTCCAACACCTTCATTTATTAATACTCCCACGTCACTTGGGTCTAAAAAATTCTTCACAAGAGTGAAGTTTTTCACAGATTCTTGTCTTCAAGGCTCATGTGGAGTAGCAATTAGGGAAAGTGGTCAAGATCCATAGCACAAATAATGGAAGGGGATACATGAAAAATAGACTTGAGGGGTATTGTACACTTGAGGGTATTGATCTTCATCATTCAATTGTCTACACTCCATAGTAGAATGGAGTTGTGGAATGGAAGAATATAACTCTCAAGGAAATGGCTAGCTATATGATACATGAACGTTTTATTGATCTCACCTTTTGGGTAGAGGCTATCAGTTGTACCACACACATCCAAAATTGGGTTCCTCACAAATATTTGAAGGTTATCACACCTTTTGAGGCTTGGGTTGTTAGGAAATCGATTGTGAGACATTTCAGAGTCTTTGGGTGTCAAGCATGGGCTTGCATTCCTTCATAGAAATGCAAGGCATTGGAACCTCAGAGTAGGCCTTGCATATTTATTGGATATCTCGAGGGTGTTAAGGCATATCAATTGATTGATCCAGAGACACATGAGGTATTTATTGAGAGGAGTGTTCACTTTGAGGAAAGCTCTCCCAGCTTAGCCTCACTTCCTCCTCCACCTTCCTCCATTGTGGATAGTGATGAGAGTAATTTAGATAATGAGACTCCTTCAAATTTGACTCATAGAGTTACAACTCCATAGGGTCCACTTGCAGTTGAGGAGCCTCATCTTCCATCTCCACCTAGACCTTGTTGGGCCCATTAGATACTTGAGTTAGAAAGTTCTCTTGTTGGGGATCCTTCAAACACATAGAGGACTCGATCACAACATCAAGAGCTTTCACATATATACATTGCTATCACTTTCGATCCATAGAAATTTTAGGAAGCATCAGGAGGTCCCAAGTGGGACCAAGCTATGGAGGAAGAGTATAGTTCCTTGATGAGGAACAACACTTGGGAGTTAGTCCCTCTCCCTAAGGGGAGAAATATGGTTCGATGTAAGTGGATCTATCAGACCAAGTTTGCAACAAATGGTTGTGTGGATAAGTATAAGGCTCAACTTGTTGCAAAAGGTTTCTCACAGGTTCTGGGTATTGACTATAATGAGACCTTTACTCTCGTAGCGAAGATGAACTCCATTCGCTTGACACTTACTATTGTTGCAACTCATGGTTGGGCTATACATTATATAGATATGAAGAGTGCTTTTCTTCATGGGGATCTTGATTAGGAGATTTATATGGAGCAGCCACAGGGTTTCATCTAGGATTTTTCATTGGTTTTCCAACTAAGGAAATCTATCTATGGCCTTAAGTAGGCCCCTAGGGCTTGGTATGCCAAGATGGATTCGTTTCTTCTCTCAGTAGGGTTCACAAGGTGTCATTCCAATCTGAATGTCTACATTTTACAATAGGATGACTCACACTTGATAGTTGTGCTCTATGTTGATGACTTGATCATTATAGGGAGCACCTCATCCATCATTAACAATGTCAAATTTTCTTTGCTTGATAGATTTTTCATAACTGACTTGGGTCTTTTGCACTACTTTCTCAGGATAGAGATTTCACAGTCACCTTTTGAGATTATACTTATGCAGCCCAAGTATGCTCTTGATCTACTTGCACACTTCCACATGGTTGATTGTAATCCTGCGTTGACTCCCTTTATTTCAGGAGTCAAGCTTGAGGCTAAGTGCTCCACTCCACTTGTTGATGTCACATTATATCATCAACTTGTCGATAGTCTCATCTACTTGACTCACACTCACCCTGATATTTCATTTGTGGTTGGCATGGTTTCATGCTTTATGCAAGAACCACATGCGATTTATTAAAAAGAATCCAAACACATCTTGCACTACATCCAAGGTACACATCATTATGGGATTCAATATGTAGCAGGCACAGGAATTTTCTTGGTTGGTTACACAGACTCTAATTGGGCTAGTTATCTTGATGATCATAAGTCTACTTCAGGTTACAGCTTGCATCTTGGTTCGCGCCCCATTTGTTGATAGAGAAAGAAGTAGCATGTCATTGATCTTTCTTCAACTGAGGCTGAGTATCAGGGGGCTATTAATGTAGTGACTCAATCTATTTGGCTTCAACATATTCTCATAGAGTTTGGGTTCTCCACTCCACAGTAAAAAATTATACATTGAGACAACTAGAGTGCTATTGTGATCTCGAAGAAACCAGTCCAACATTAGCAGACCAAACACATCAAGATACATATGCACTACATTAGGGAGCTGATTCAAGAGTAGGTCATTGATTTGCAGTGTTGTCCTATAGTGGAGAAGGTTGTAGATATCTTAATCAAACCCTTCACTGAGAGTAAGTATCATCAGTAGCAAGCTCTCTTGGGGGTGCGAGACATTTCATCAGGCGGGTTCGCTGACTTCTCCTTCCTCTCTTATGGGGGGGACTATTTCCTCTTTGAGGTTTTGTCCTTCTTCTTTGAGAGTCTCTTTGTACATATATCTCTCTTTTGGGGGGGGATTTTTTTCCCATTGGGTTTTCTCCCTTTCTCCTTTTGTGAGAGATTGCATTGCATAGATTTTCTTGAATTTGTATATTGTACATGGGTACCTATCATGGCCTAGTAGCCAAGACCCATCTTGCATTGTTGACTTGAGTCTTCATTCCTCTAAGTTGCACTTGAGGGGGGTGTTGGGGTAATTATTTATTCTTATAGGATATAATTACACTTTACTTAAGTTGACTTAGGATAATGTATCTCATCGTAGTTTGGATATGAGACACTCAGGGAAGTGTACACATAGGGATCATGCTTGTAGGAGAAATTCCATCTTTTGTGGTCTTATGTTGTTGTTATTTTCTAGTTTCGGTGGGTGATCCACCTCTTGTAGAATATTTTATTATTTCTCCTACCTACCCCTACCTACCCTTGTTTCTCATTGAGCCACATGTCATGATTGTGTGCTCACATATCCATATGGTCTTGCCTTTATAAGAAAGCTCATCTTCTTTGTATTGGCTAATCCAGTTGATCATATTTTCATATTGATGAGAATACAGTTTGTTCTTATCAAACTATTGTCTCTCTTATTTGTGCTTTTCATTGTACCCTTGATCTTGTCAAATTCTCTCTCTCTCTCTCTGTCTGTCTGTCTCTCTCTCTCTCTCTCTCTCACACACACACACACACACACACACACACACACACACACATTGTTTTGATTTAGTGACACTTCTTGTTCTTTGAGTATTATTTATTACTATTATTTTACTCTTAGGTAATATTTAGAAATTTATCCTTTTCACACACACACACAAAAATAAAATAAAATGATACATATATACATATATACACACATATGTGTATGCGTATGTGTATGTGTTTGTGTGTGTGTGTGTATACATATATGTATATATATGTATATGTATATATATATATATATATATATATATATATGTATGTATGTATGTATGTATGTATGTATATATGCTATATATATATGTATGTGTATATATGTATGTATATATATATACAAACATGCATACACATACACATACACATACACATACACATACACATACACATACACATATGTGTGCATATATGTATATATGTATCATTTTTGTGTGTGTGTTGGTGATAAGGATAAATATCTAAATATTACCTAAGACTAAAATATATTAATAAATAATACTCAAATACCAAGAAGTATCACTAAACCAAAAGGATAATTGTATACGGTGAAAAATGATGATGACAAACTATTGCAAAACCATAGAGATCCAACCACAACAAACCCTAGTACTAAAATAAAACATTCACCATACACCAATGAAGATACCTAAAAACATGCAAATCAACAAATTAAGCAATAATACCATTCAGATGCCAAGTACGGTTTTAATCTTCATTGTCTCCTATCTCCATTGATCTTGTTTGATATATTTTCTCTTAGATTTTGTATGTACACAAGAGCTCAACAAAGAATGGATTGTGGTTGTGAAGTCTCTTGATTGTAAGAAAGCTTGATAGTTGCTTTAGGTGTTAGAAAGAGAGAAAAATCCTCTTGTATAGAAGACACTTTATAAAATGGAGGGATAAGATTAAGAGGTGAAAGAAATAAATGTTTGGCTAGGATTAACAGGTAGGTAGAAGAAATAACAAAACGATGAAGGGGGTAGGTAAAGGAAAATTAAGAGATAAATGACACGTGACATAGAGGAAAAAGATAATGAATTAATGAAATAAATAAAGATTTATTTAATTAATAGAAGAAGTGGGACCAATTAAATAAATAAAAATATTTATTTAATTTAGGAGAAAGATAATTTAAATAAATTAAAATATTTATTTAAATGAGGAAAAGGCTAGAAGAGGCTAAATGAGTTAATTAAATAAACAAATAAATATTTAATTAATAGAAGATTTAAGATAAAATAATTAAATAAATAAAAATATTTATTTAATTAAACAGGACAATTTTAGGTGTCTACAATAACAATTTAAAGAGGTTTTAGATAAACCTATGGCCTCTCGGAAACAAATGAATACATAAAACTAATGGAACATAATATCCTAACGATAATAAAATTAGAATTGTATATGGTGAAAATGGATAACAATAATAACGATATTGAAAGGCTAAACAAATTCAACCACCAAACCCTAGCCTAACAACAACAAAGATCCACCATAACATATGAAGATTACCTAAGACAATGCAAATCAAATGAAATCACAAAGATTATACCATCACATGTCCAATAGGGTTTTGATCTCCATTCTTCTTATCTCCATTGATCTTGCTTGATATATTTGCTCTCAAATTTTATGTGCACAAGAGCTCAACAAAGAACGGAATGTGGTTGCAAGTAGGATCGTAGTGTAGTCAATTGATCAAGTAGTTCATTAGGGTTTGATAATGAAGGAAGCATGTCCTTATATAGAAGACACAATATGAAATGGAGGGATAAGATTGAGAGGTGTAAAAGGAGGTCGGCTATGATTAGAGGGTAGGTAAAAGAAATAATAAAATAATGAAAGGGGTAGGTAGTGTAGGAATTAAGAGATGAATGACATGTGTCATAAGTAGAAAAGGTTAATGAATTAATTAAATAAATAAAGATTTATTTAATTAATAGAGGAATAGGGATAATTAAATAAATAAAATATTTATTTAATTTAGGAAAAGGATAATTTAAATAAATAAATGTATTTATTTAAATTAGAAATAAGGCTAGAAGAGGATAAATGAATTAATTAAATAAATAAAGATTTATTTAATTAATAGAAGAATTAAGCTTAGATAATTAAATAAATAAAATATTTATTTAATTAGACTGGACAATTTTGGGTGTCTACATTTTGCCCCTCTTTGAGACAATGCAGCTTGTCACGTTGTTTCAAAGAAGATAAGATGAACTGATACAGAGTTTCCCCAAGATGGGAATGATATGCCCCCTCGAGAGATTGGATGAAAAAAAGTGTCTGAAAAGATTGCAGACAATCTCTCGATAAGAAAGAATGGCGAGAATGGACTGACCGGATAAAGTGACAGAGTCATAGGATAATGAAGACTAACTTGGGAAACGAGGGCTAGGGCTAGGGTAGTCTATAAGATAGACCACGGGGGAAATACATCCTCATTGTCATCTACACATCCAAGAGATCAGAGTGTAGAGCAAAAATAGAGCAACAGGAGTCAGTAGCGATGGCTTTCATTCACAGATTCGACCGCGTTCGCCGATTCCAGAGGCCAGCAGAGGCCGGAGAGCCGGTAAGTACCACAAAACCACCTCGTACTTTGATGCATTTATTGTTGTCATTAATGCATGGTAGATAGGGTAATAAATGCGCTTAGAATACGGTCCAAAAAATGTCAAAAAATGTCCAGGTGCGTCTGCGTTGGTGCCAGGTGTGTCTATGCTCGTGAGGCGCGTCTGTGTCAAATGCGGCCGTGTCTGTGTGGTGCAGGTGCGTCTATGCCAAGAAGGCACGTCTATGTCACCCAGGCACATCTGTGCAAAGCATAGGCACGTCTATGTCTTTCAGGTGCGTCTGTGTTTTTTAGGCGCGTCTATGCAGTCTTCAAGCACGTTTATGTCAAGAAAGTGTGTTTATGTCAAAAAAATGTGAATTTGTGTCTTCTAGGTCAAATCGACAGTTCTGTGATGAACATACGCTGTTGATTGGATAAGCTGCTGAGAGGATACACTCAAGCAGGTCCTCTAGGGAAGACTAGAATAGATCAAGGCACAAAAGCTCAACAAAGAATAGACTGCAGTTGTGTAGTTCGATAGTATGTAGATGCTTCGCTTGAATAGTTGTGATTATGAACAATAGGGAAAGACTCTTCTTTTATTGAGTACCCTAGAAATAGAGGGTTAAGATTAAGAGGTCAAAGGATAAATGGTTGGCTTAGATTAGAGGGTAGGTATAGAAAATAATAAAATATTAGAGAGGTGGTGAAAGGTAAATTAAGAGATGAATAGCAAGTGTCATGGGAGGAAAAAGTTAATGAATTAATTAAATAAATAAATATTTATTTAATTAATAGAAGAAGTGGCATCAATTAAATAAATAAATCTTTTATTTAATTTAGAGAAATGATAGTTTAAATAAATAATTTTTTTTATTTAAATGGGGAAAGGCTAGAAAAAGGATTAGTAAATTAATTAAATAAATAAATATCTATTTAATTAATAGAAGGCTTAGGATAAAATAATTAAATAAATAAAATATTTATTTAATTATTCTAAGACAATTTTAGGTGTCTACATTTTGCACCTCTTTGAGTCAATGCATGTTGTTTCAAAGAAAAAAATAATAATTCACTGATACAGAAGGTTATCCCTAGTAAGGATGATGACATGCCTCCTCGAAGGATTGGGTGAAAAATTCGTGAAAGATTCAAACAATCTATCAACAAAAATAGGGGAAACATGGTTGTAATTCTTAAAAATACATATGTAGTAGGACATAGATTTTTTGAGCTAGAAATGTAAATTTGATAGATAGATGCTACTGATAAAGCTAAACAAAAAAATGTGATAAACAAATGCTACTGATGAAACTATTGTCAGATTGATAAAATTGAACAATTACCCTAATAGGATAAGATAACTGACAACTGATGAAGCTAGAGTGACAAATGTGATAGACAAATATTGTTTATGAAGCTGATAAAGTTGACAAAGCTAATAAAGATGATAGGGTAAAAAATTGATAAAGCTTGATGTAAGCTGATAAAGATGATAGAGCTGATGCTGATGCTATTGTGTTTGATTGCAGGTTAATCTCAAGGAAGGGTTCCATCACCAAGGATAGGGGTTGGACCATCATTAGGAGCTCAAAGGCCTTCAAGACTAGCTAGTTGCAAGGGCAAGAGCTCATCATATCTCCCTCCAATCCATTTTTTTTATTAGTGCTTAGTTTTTGTATGATGATATTATTTACCTATGGGTGATGTTGTAGCTATTTTTGAGATATTGACATCATTTTACAATGACACTTATATATGATGATGTATGATGATTATGACGTTTACTTATGATGGATGCAATATAGTTTATGTATGACACTATATGATGATGCATATGTAGCACAATGATGGAATGTGTATGGTGTAGTTTGTTTATGATGTGATTTTTGTATGCCCCTAGTACGATTACTATGTATGTCCTATACTAAGATTTTGGGACATTATTATGCAATGGATGAATGCATTTATAATGATTATGTATAACCTAATGATTGTAGGACTAACTATGTGATGATGCAAGATGCATGTGCATGACTTTATTTTTGGTGTGTCATTATAGTTAGTCAGATGATGCATGACTACATGGGACAAAGGAAAATAAAGAAATCAAGCAATGAAAGGTAGAAGACATGGAGGTGAATTGAGTTTCTTATGCATTTATCATCATTGAGCTTATTATGGAAAACGTTGTTGTGACAATCCAGATAAGGTTCAACCTAGATAGTCATTGTATCATTTGCATGGAGATCAAAGAGTTGCAACAAGGAATTCCCTTGTTCACATTAGAGCCATAGTACTTTCCCATCATTCAACTCACAAGAAACATGACACCACAAAAGATAAAATCAAAATAAAATCAAATACTTGACACTAATAGATACAAACATTGTCAATTCACAAATTCTACTTGCCATGTGTTAACCTATTTAATCTGATCACAATGTTGTCATCATGTTAAATGACAAATAGAGCTAAAGAACCCTGTTGTAATTAAATTTTCCCAAAAGATTGATTAGTTGAAAGCCCACTACTGCTTGTGTCTCATCTTAAACTGACATACTCCATGAAACCAATATTTTATTACAAAGAAGAACATATTTTTTATTATGGATTGGTAATGCAAGCAATCTTCTATTACATATTGTGTGAAAAAAGAAGGAAGGAATGAAAAGATGATTCTCCTCAAAACATGTGATGCAAAGGATCCACTTCCATCACTAGGATTAGGATATGCCCCTAGTTATAGATAGAACTTGATTAATAATGGATGAAGGAAAGTGAAAAGAATTTATTATGGATGGTCAACCAATCTTAGGTAGATCAATAACAAGCCATGATGGGAATTGACAAGTTTATTTTGGAATGATAGGCTGTGAGTGTGTGTAAAGTAAAGGGATGAAACTAAGTCCTAAAGAAGGGATGAGCAAAAGTCCCTACACATGGCATCGGTAACTTGATTTTCACCATGGTACTTGCACAAGGCGCCACAAAATTGGTTTTCACTATTGAACGAATTTAATTCTCTTTAATTTTTTCAAATATTTAATTTTTTTTTTGTGTCACAAGGGGCCTATTTGCTAGGCTTTCACCAAAGTGATGATTGTTTTTGGTATCTTAAACATTTTCTTTATTTTTTTGTATTTTTTTATTAGGATTCCCTAAAAAGATATGTGTAGAACTTACGAAGGTGCATGTTGTTAATGTTGGCATAATGGCATTGTGATGTCAAAAACATGATTGAATCAGTGCGATATGTCATGGAGTTTTTGGAGTTCCAGTTTTGGGTTTATATGTGTTCAATTTCTACAGAGATTGAATAAGAATATTCAAGACTTTAGATTTCCGTGTGACTTTCGAGTTTAGCAACACTCTCCAATCAGCTAGCCACAATCACTTCTTTCTCAGATGATCTTTTTTTTTGGTATGAAATTTGTGTAGTCTTGGTGACATATTGAATTTTAGTGTGACAGTTGAGTTCGGTAAGATGCTCCAGGCCGATAGCCGAAGTCACTTTTCTTACTGACAAGCTATGATGTCGACAAGATAGTTGATGTGCTATGGCAAGAATATGGATTTCGGTGTAACATGCATTTTTGATAAGACTCTTTTAGCTAGTAGCCGAAGTTGCATTTTCATGGTGATAACCTAGGTTTTGGTAAGACTTTGTAGTGGTCTTGATGAAGAGTTGTTTTCAGTGTGACTTAAGGGTTTGGTAAGATGTTTCTAGCAGCTAGCCAACATTATATCCCTTTGCTGATAAGACCAGTTTGCTGTAACATGAGATTAGTGTTGGAAAAATAGAAGATTTTAGATATAAAGTTATAGTTTCGATGAGAGAGTTCAAACACATTGTCGAAGGTGAGCCTCTTTTTGATAACCCATGAGACTAAGGTGGTTGGGACTCTTTCGATCCACAATCAGAAGACACTATGGGCACATTCAAAAAAAATGATTTTAAATGAAATCTTATGTTTGTAATGAACTAGGATTTTTTAGTTTAGAGGAACAATTCGAAGATAGTTTTTTGAGAAACAAAGTAGATAGATTTGTAACTAATTGATGATTAATTTCAAGGATATTATAGTTGAGAAAAGTGGTTCATTTTGGTGTAATATAAACAAGGTACAAATGTTCCTGATGTTGGTTGCTGAATATATAATATTTCAATAGGCATTTTGAGATAAAGAAGATAAGTATATGTATATTTTGAAAAGCATCTGTCAAAAGGGTTTTGCACTTGACTTTAAGACCATTTTGAATAATGAAAAAATAATGTTCGATTAGTGATTCCTATTCCTAAAAAGTTGTTGAAGTGAAATTTGTATTTAGATTGAGGGAGAAATTTTCTTTGTCTAGAAAACAAAGGTCTATCTCTGTATAAAACTTGTTTTGCCAGTTCAAAATGTAATTGTAAGTTAGTGAGACTTCATCTCTTGTGATGTTAGTGAGGCATATTGGATTAGCTAGTGAAGCATTTTTTTTATTAAGCTAGTGAGGCATTTTACGAGTTCTTTTTATTCCCCATGAGGGTTTTCCACTCATGAAATCATTGTGTTATCTTTTGTGAACTTTGAGCTTTACGTTTTGACATGCCATTTAATTTCATTGCATTTAATGCTATAAACTTATGTCCTTTGTTCATGTGCAAGTTAGATACATCATTTAAAAAGTTGAACGAAGAGTTAAATTGAAAGTTTTTAACTTGTCACTGATTCACCCCCCCTTAGTGACACAAGTATTCCATCAATTGGTATCATAGCCAAGTGCCTTGTACTATGTCTAAAAACCTAAGGCTGATCCTTTCATTGGAATATTGTAACAATGGCTCAAGAAGGTTCTTCTGCATCAAAATCCCCTATGTTTGATGGAACTGATTATGCCATTTTGGAAGGTAAGAATGTAAACATACTTAATTTCCTTTGGATTTGATGTGTGGGATTAATTTTTCAATGGATACACTATGGCTATAACCATACCCACTAACCCAGATGGTAAAAAAGATTATGAGATTGATGCTAAAGCTAAACATGTTGTTTTATGTGGATTGTCAAAAGAAGTGTTTGTAAAGATTATGCATTAGTGTTCTGCCAAAGAAGTATGGGAAAAACTTAATAACATCTATTATGGTAATGATAAGGTAAAGGAGGACAAGATACAAACTCTTAGGGCAAAGTTTGAAGGTATGAAAATGACTGATGAAGAAAAAGTTGTAGACTAGAACTTCTCAGAGTAGATGAAACTAGGAGAAACTATTGATGATGAGGATGTTCTCAAAAAGGTTATGAGATCTCTCTCTACTACATATGACTCTAAATTGTCTACCATAGAAGAAATAAAATATTTAAATACCTTGACAATGGATGACCTTCATGGAACTCTTACTTCCTATGAAACGAGAACTTGTAACGAAGAAACTCTAGAGAAAATAATTTCAAGACTAAAAAGAAAAACAAGGAAATCAAGTTTGAATTTGAAAATGATATAGAGGAAGAAAAATTTGTTATAAAACTCAAAAAGGGATCGGAAAAATACAAAGGAAAACTTACTTTCCAGTGTTTTAATTGTGAAAAATAGCTCATTTCATTGCTAAATACCCTTATGATGACAGTGACAAAGAAAACATAGAAACATCCCATAAAAACAAGCCTTTCAAAACAAGAAGAAGGTTCTCTTTTCATATTACTGACAACAACTCTAAAGAGTCTATTGGTGGTGAGGAAGAAGTTCTATTTATGGCCACTGAGTGTTTTGCAGAGAATCAAAGTGATAACAATGTTACTCTATTTGAACTTGAGAGTGAGAATGATGTTTATCTAGAAGGTGAGTTAATTTGTGCTCTTAAATAAGTCAAGAGGTTAAAAAGGAAACTTTGTGAACAAAAGGATCAAGCTACAACTTTGACTAATCAAATTGGTGTTCTATAACCTATGGTAATTGATTTGACAATACAGGTTGAGGAACATAAAAGAGCCGAGGATGTTATTAAGACTGAATTGGCAATAAAAAATGAGTCTTGTCAAAATTTGGAAGCAGAAATAGTTGGTTTAGAAAGGAAACTTGAAAAATATGATAATACTAGGCTAGAAGACATTTTCACTAAACAAAGAAAAATAAAAAAATGTTTCTAGTTTGGGGTTTGAAGTTGGACAAAGTTTTAATCCAAGCAATAATAAAACCTTGTATGATATTTTCAGATCTGAATTTCAAGACACAGAGGCAACAGATTTAGAAAAGAATAAAGAAAGCAATTCACAATCAACTTAATGCACATGAAAGGGGAACATACAAAATAAAATATCAAAGAAGTTAATATGTTAGTCTCAACCAAAACTAAAACCAAATGAACTAAAAAATCCAAATGCATACCAAAAGAGATAAAGAACAAACAATAGAAGCATAACATATGAAAAATAAGAGTTAGAAACTCCCTAAGATGTTCCCATTGTGCTCTTTGATGTATTTCTATTGTTATTCTCCTCTCCAAGATCCAAAATGAAATGCTTGAGTGTATCTCTCAGTTTTAGCATGTAGCCATGGATGCCAAATGAAGGATTAAATGGTTGAAAATCTACTTCTATTGCTATGCAAATGCACAAATAGGATTGCTATGAGAGAGATAAATGTGAGTGTCTATGCCAATATAATAACAATGCTTAAAAATGCTTCCTCCTTTTCTTGAGGATGAGGGTTCATTTTATAGGCACAATGGGAAATTGAAGGGTCAAGATTGATTTGGATTAGCAAGGGCTAGGATTGCATGAGAGAGGTATGATCCTTAATCCATGTTTGCAACTTCCGCCAATGCAATGGTGACAAGTGGCATCATGAGGAGGCTTGAGAGGAGAGGGAAGAGGAATTAAATTCTTGAGGAGACATGAAGGTAACCTCATGTGGTTGAGTTAAGGTTAGGTTAATGGATAATCTTTTATCCAAGGGATAAATGAATGTGCAAGGGTTAACGGGTTACCTTAGTCAAAGAATTAAACATTTTTCCTGAAGAGACTTGAGGGTTAGATGGATGGTTGAGTTAGAGAAAAACTCACTAACCAAGGGTCAAAGGGGGGTTACTTTGGTCAAGGACCCATGTGGATTAACTTGTTGAAGGGAGAAGGCCTTTAAGGCTTTGTAAGAGCCTTAAATGTTTTTGAGAAGTGACTATTCACTAATCCCTTAGTTAGGAATGCACAAACACTTAGAAGAGGATTAGGCTAATTTAGAAGGGATTAGATGAAATTAGA
The DNA here is from genome assembly GCF_030272615.1 of Cryptomeria japonica. Lineage (NCBI taxonomy): Eukaryota > Viridiplantae > Streptophyta > Pinopsida > Cupressales > Cupressaceae > Cryptomeria > Cryptomeria japonica. The sequence continues at coordinate 801,147,466 of NC_081409.1, forward strand.
AGGAAGTTTAGTGTGCAAGTGGGCATTGTAGGAGAATGCAAGTGGGTGAGGATAAATAGGATTTTAAATAAATGTTTATTTATTTAAATGTGCATGTGAATTTTGGATTTTATTTAAATAAATCTTAATTTATTTAAATGAGAAGAAGGGGGATAAAGCATTATATGCTTGAAGACTTGAAGGAAGTCATTAAAGGCTTAAGAGGACTCTAGAAGGAAGCCATTAAAGGCTTGAAGACTTTAAAGGACGCCATCAAATGCTTGAGAAGACTCTAGAATGAAACCATTAAAGGATTGACAACTTTAAAGGAAGCCATTAAAGGCTTGAAGACTCTAGAAGAGAACCATTAAAGGCTTGAAGACTTTAAGAAAGCCATTAAAGGTTTGAGTTGATGGGTTTTGAGAACCTTTGGTTTAGGAATGTGCAAACCATTAAAGTGTGATTAGGCTAATAATATGGGTTTAGACATGATTAGGAGAAAGGTTAACTTTCAACTTGCACTTTCTAGGGGAGAGATTTTAGGAATTAAAATAAATATTAATTTATTTAAATATGAGAAAGGGGATTTTAGGGATTTAAATAAACATTAATTTATATAAATGTGAGAGATGGGGTTTGGGGATTTTCAATAAATATTAACTTATTTAAATGTGAAGGAGGATTGAATTAAACAAATATGATTTATTTATTTAATTAATGGTCTGAATTTGATTAAGTGAATTGAATCAAATAAATTAAATAATTTATTTAATTAATATGAGAAGAGGGTTGGGATGAATTAATTAAATATTAATTTAATTAATAGTTTGAAAAGGAGAAATGATTAATTAAATGTGAATTTAATTAATAGTTGGATAGATGGTAACTAAACAAATATAAATTTCATTTAATCAAGCGGACAAAAATAGGTGTCTACACAACCATTACAAATTCTCACAAGATTGTTACATCAGATTTATAGTCCAAGGGCAGAAATTTCATATCTAGGTCTTCATGGTCTTTTGAACCAAGGTATTCATGGAGGTCACAATCACACTTCTATGGTTATTGTTTTTACTATAGCAAATTTGGACACAAAGCTTCTAAGTGTCGATTTTCACAAAGGACACCATATTTTGATTTTCATAGAGTGAGATGTTTTAATTGTAAAAGGTTTGTGCATACTAAGAGATTTTGTAGGTTTTCTCTTCAATATTGGAAGAAACAAAGTGGTGTTGAATCCTCCAAAAGAGGCTGTACAAAACTTGATATGGAAATAAAATCCAAGAGGAAAGTTGTTCGGAGACCTAAGGCAATTACAAACATTGAAAACTCAATGATAGTGCAATTTTATTATCAAACAAAAAAGGAGGATGTGTGGATTCTTGATAGTGGTTTCTCTCATCACATGACATAAGACAATACCAAATTTACAAAGCTTGAAGACTATGTAGGAGGATTTATCAGGTTTGGTGACAATTCTTCTATTCAAATCAAAGGTATTGGAACTTTACCGTTAAATGATAAAACTCCTATCCATGATGTCTACTATGTTGATAGGTTGAAGCATAATATTCTAAGCATGAGTCAAATTTGTGACAATGGTTATGAAGTTTTTTTTCATTCTCAGGGATGTGAATTAAAAAAGAAATCGGGGAGACTTATTGCAGGAGGCAAGAGAATCAAGGGAAATGTTAATCATTTATAAAATGTATCCAATGGTGATTATGATAGTCACATTTTTCTTATGAGTAAAACTAAAGAAAGTTGACTATGGCACACAAGATTAGGGCATCTAAATTTTCATAATCTTGTCAAGGTTAGCAAGACTCAAAATGTCAGGGACATGCCTTCTATAAATAAACCTGAAAATATAGTTTGCAAAGAGTGTCAAAATGGTAAATAAAGTAGAATTAGTTACAAAACAAAAGAACATGTGACAACTAAGCCTTTGGAGCTTATTCATATTGACTTGTGTTGTCCTACAAGGAAAAATTCTATTAATGGGGAAAGGTATTTTATGATTTTTATAGATGATTATACTAGAATGACATGGGTAGCCTTTCTTAAACACAAGTCTAAAGCTTTTCACAGGTTTGAGCTATTCAGAAAGATGGTGGAAAAAGAGTCACAAATGAAGATCAAATGCCTAAGATCTGATCAAGAAGGAGAATAGACTTCAAGTAAATTTGAAGAATATTGTGAGTAGCATGGTATAAAAAGACAATATGTTGCTTCAAGGACACCTCAACAAAATGGGGTTTTAGAAAGGAAAAATAGGGCAGTTAAGGAAATGGCTAGGACAATGCTTGATGGGGCAAAGATAGCAAATACATACTAGAAGTAAGTTGTTCATACAACTGTATACATTCTAAATAGAGTGTAACTAAGGGTAAAAACAAACAATACACCCTATGAATTGTGGTATGTTAAACCTACCTCTATAAAGTATTTTAGGATTTTTGGTAGCAAATATAACATAAAGAAAGATGATAAAATTTGGATAGTTTTGAGTCAAGGTGCGATGAAAGCATCTTTCTTGGTTATTCCTCTCACAATAAATCATACAGATGTTTTAATAAATATTTGAAAAGAATTGTTGAGAGTGCTAATGTCAAAGTTGATGATAAGTTGCAGATTGATAGAAATTATTTGAAGAATGTAGAAGGAAAGAATGTAGAAGGAAAATCTAAATCAGAAATAGAGATGGAACCAAAGGAAGAAGAGATAGAAAATCAACCTCTAGAAGTAGCACCAAAACCTCTAGAAGCAACACCAAAAACACCATCAAAGACACCAGGCAAGACACTCTTAAAACATCATCCACAAGAGCAATTTATTGGAGACAAGAATGTAGGTGTCTTGACTAGAATAAGATCAGCCTTGTCAGGTGAACAAATTAATCTTTGTTTACTTTTTGAATTAGAACCTAAATCATATGCTGAGACAAGTAGATATGAGTATTGGGTAAAACCATGAAAGAAGAAACAAGTCAAATAGAAAAGAATAAAACATGGGAATTAGTTCCTAGACCTAAAAACAAGAATGTCATAGGAGAAAAATGGGTCTTTAGAAATAAACTTGATGAAAATAGAAAGGTGGAAAGAAATAAAGCTAGGCTATTCTCCAAGGGATATTCACAAGTTGAGAGAATAGACTTTGGTGAGACATTTTCTCTAGTAGCTAGCCTAGAAGCAATAAAGATCTTTTTAGCATTCTATGTTTATAAAACCTTCAAAATTTATCAAATGGATGTTAAAATTGCCTTTCTAAATGGATATCTTGAGGAAGAAATGTATATGGAGCAACCTAAAGGGTTTCAATTTTTGGATAAAATTGACCATGTTTACAAGTTAAAGAAGGCATTATATGGCCTAAAACAAGCCCCTAGAGCATGGTATGCTAGATTGGACAGCCATATCTTGACAAATGGGTTCACCAAAGGAGGATTTGATAGTAATCTTTATATCAAGGTTGAAGGTGATGATGTGCTCATTGTAGAAGTCTATGTAGATGACATCATTTTTGGCTATAGAAATGATTATATGTGTATCATGTTCTCTAACATTATGCAATTAGAATTTGAAATTTCTATATTAGGAGGACTCTCCTTCTTTCTTGGATTGCAGGTTACACAACTTTCCAAAGGCATATTTCTCTCGTAGACTAAATATGCAAAAGAGATGCTAAAAAGATTTCATATGGATGAATGCAACTCAGTATGTACTCTTATGGAAACAGGTTGTAAATCGGGAAAAGAAGATGATTCTCCTTGTGTTGATCAATCTAAGTATAGGTCTATGATAGGGACTCTCTTATATCTTACAACATCAAGACCTAACATAATGCATGTAGTATGCCTAGTTGCACATTTTCAGGCTTCACCTAAAGAGTCACATGTCACTACTATTAAAAGAATTTTCAAATACATAAAAGAAAATTTGACTATGGATTATGGTACCCTCGAGATGAATATTTAACTCTCACTACATTTATAGATGCTAATTGGGTAGGTTGTTTGGATGATAGAAAAAGAACCAGTGGAGCAACTTTCTTCTTGGGTTCAAAACTTGTAGACTGGCATAGTAAAAAATAGGATTAAATCTCATTGTCAATAGAAGAAGCAGAGTACATAGTTGCTATTTCTTGTTGCACTCAAGTCCTATGGATGACACACACATTATCTGACATGAAGATAGAAGTTTCAAAACCCATCTCTATTCTTTGTGACAACACAAGTGCCATTAGTATTTCCAAAAATCTAGTGATGCATGCTCGAACAAAACACATTGACATAAGATATCACTTTCTCAAAGAAAAAGTGCAAGAAAATAAGGTATGTTTAAAATATGTCAACATTGAGGATCAAGTGGCAGACATCTTTACCAAATGTTTGTCAAAATAATTTTTTGAGCGTTTGAGACAAATATTAGGTCTTGTCTCATTTTCAAGCTATAGCGTCGTAAATTGTACGCACTTGCTAGGGTGGTACAATTTCACACCTAGTTTAGCACCCGCCTTGGCGCATTTTGCATTTTGCATTGCATTTCCCCTTCAGCACTTAATTAATTAAATTAATTAGGTCTAAGGTTCTATTTCATCATCTTCCACATCATAAAGTTGGGCCCTTTCATTAAAGCGTGCCCTTTTCATTTTATTCCTCCAATACATCATTTAATCAAAAACCCTAATTAGGTCCTATTTTGAACTTGGGGGCTTGATTTCGGGGGTCAAAACATCTCGAAATCACTTGTAACTTTGGGATTCTCTCTAAAATCATCATATCCGACGGCCCTGAAAATTTGGTGAAACGTTGTCGGGACCATGGCGCCCGGAGTGCACATGGTCCCGGACATTTTTCCCAAAATTTTAGGAGTGCAATCCAATCATAAAATAAAGCTTAACCCCAAGAAATTGGCGGGAGATTCAATCTCTAGGTCGGCCAAAAGTTGAAATTAAGACCTAGGGTTTCATATATAAGAGCTCTCTTTCTTCATTTGAAAGGATCGAAATTTTGGTTTCAAGGACCTTATATGCAGCGAAAGAGCAAATCTTTGAAGACTTCAACAACACTCAACATCCATCCATCAAGCATTCATCAATTTCATTCATCCATTTAGGGCTTTGAAGGCATTGAAGAGCAATAAGGGATCACCGACTGAAGATTGGCTTGTACCCCTCCCTTGGGGTTGGGTATGATTTCATGTTGTTTTCATGTCTTTGCATAAGCCTCATTATATCATTTGTATTCATGCTTTAGATCACTTTGCATCTTGATTTGGAGCATTTACATTATCATTTACAAGCAATTAGGGTTTACTTTCTAGGTTGCTCTAGTTTGCTTACTTGCATTTTAGGATCTTGCACACACACAAGGTCTGCACACACACTACTTTTACAATACAACTTGGCTATTCGTGGAGGTGGAAATCACCAAAGCGGGGGTTTGACTAAGGCAAAACCCTATATAGCCGCCCAACACACCTTTTCAGATATCAGTGCAGATTTCGGGATTCGGACGACGCCGCAAGTTGCAGATCCGACGGAAGCAGACCGAGACAGAACTTCACACCAAATTTCAGAGTAAAAGACCAGGACAGGGGCGTGGGGCACCTTGGTCCTGCCAGGACAGGGGCGCTGGGCACCCTGGTCCCTCTGTCAGACAACAAGTTTTCAGCGTTTCCGACAGCTTTTCAGGTTGTAAAACAATAGTTTCTGGAGTAGTTTCAGGGGCAGAATCAGGACAGTGGTGCCCACGCCCCCGTCCTGAACAATTCCACTCAGATTTTAACTCCGAGTACGCATCTGCATTCTTATCTTGTCCTTGTGTTTATGGCTTTCCATTGTTTAGTTTCAATTCTGCAATCTTGTTGTTAGTTCATACTTGCACTTTGGGGTTAGGAATTGAACTTGCATCATTCTATCTATCATTTGCAACAAAGGAATAGAAATCCTAATAGGTAGCCCGTGGCTCTCTCTTCCACAAAAAGAAGTAGCCAATTGTCTGATACCTCTAGGCTCTTTCGTATTCCACAAGTGTGTGATTGAAAGTGAGATTAGGGCATGTTTTCTTAGTGTCACTTTTTCCCCCACACACAAGCTTGTCTTAAAATTTGACAAATATCTCTTTTAGGAGGAGTATGTGCCTTCTCTATCCTGAAAGATATGATGCATATGTACGATGTTCTTTTATTTAAATATTTTTTATTTTGGATATCTTTGACATATCCCAAGAGTAGACAAGCGTATTCAACTGGCCTCACAAGGACAAGTATATTTGACACTCTATATCATCTAGTATTTTTTGATGAATACTTTTTCTCTCATCTAGGAGGCAACGTTATGATGGAGCTTTCCCATGGACTCCACTTCTTTGTAGAGATTTCTTCTGACTAGGCTCTCTGGTTGTGTTTCTTCATCCTTGTCATTGCTGCCAAAACAAGGGGAGAAGAGTAAGTGTTTTTGACATCAATGTTAGTAGGAGATTTTTGGCATGATGGCATTGTGATGTCAAAAACATGATTGAATCAATGTGATATGTCATGGAGTTTTTGGAGTTCTAGTTTTTGGTTTGTATGTGTTCAATTTCTGTAGAGATTCGATAAGACTCTTCAAGACCTTGGATTTCGATGTGACCTTGGAGTTTGACAAGACTCTCTAAGCAACTAGCTGCAATCACTTCTTTCTCCGATGAGCTTCTGTTTTGGTATGACTTTTGAGTGTTCTTGGCAACGTGTGAAATTTTGGTGTGATAGTCAATTTTGGTAAGATGCTTTAGGCTGATAGCCAAAGTCACTCTTCTAACTAAGAAGCTATGATGTTGATAAGATAGTTAATGTGCTATGGCAAAAATCTAGATTTTTGTGTAACATGTGTTTTTGATCAGACTCTTTTAGCCAGTAGTTGAAGTTGCATTGTCATGGCAATAAGCTAGGTCTTGTTGAGACTTTACAGTGGTCTTGAGGAAGATTTGTTTTCGATGTGACTTAAGGGTTCAGTAAGATGTTTCTAGCAGTTAGCTGACGTTATATCTCTTTGTCAATAAGACCTGTTCGATGTAGCATAAGATTAGTCTTGGTAACAAAGAATATTTTTGGTATACAATTACAATTTTGATGAGAGAGTTCAAACACATTGCCTAAGGTGAGCCTCTTGCTGATAACCCATGAGACTAAGGTGGTGGGGACTCTTCCGATCCACAATCATAAGACACTATGGGCATATTTTCAAACAAGTAATTTTAAATGAAATCTTGTGTTTGTAATTAACTGGGATTTTTCAGTTTGAGAGGAACAATTTGAAGATAGTTTTATGAGAAACGAAGTAGGTAGATTTGTAACTAATTGATGATTAATGTCAAAGATACTACATTTTAGAGAAGTAATTCATTTTGGTGTAATATAAAAAAGGTACAAATGTTCCTGATGTTGGTTGCTGAATATATACTATTTTAGTAGGCATTCTGAGATAAAGAAGATTAGTATATGTATATTTTGAAAAGAATCTGTCAAAAGGGTTTTGCCCTAGACTTTAAGACCATTTTGAATTATGAAGAAATAATGTTCGAGTAGTGATTCCTATTCCTGAAAATTCGTTGAAGTAAAATTTGTATTCAGAGTGAGGGAGAAATTTTCTTTGTATAGAAATTAGAGGTTTGTCTTTGTATAAATTTTGTTTTGCCAGTTTAAAATGTACTTGTAAGTCAATGAGATTTCATCTTTTGTGAGGTTAGCGAGGAATTCTTTTAATCAATCTAGTGAGGCATTTTACGAGTGGTTTTTATTCCCCATGAGGGTTTTTCACTCAAGAAATCATTGTGTTATATTATGTGAACTTTGAGCTTTACATTTTGATGTGTCATTTAGGGTCAGTGCAAGAAGATGAGTCCACTTTTTGGCCAAAAAGTGGAAGTGTTTTCTCTGATTTTCAGATTTTGTCTCATTTGAGCTTAAATTTTGAAACACTTAATGATTGAATCTTGGAAAAAGTCAGTAATATTAAAGATAGCCCTCTGAGTGTACTTTCCAAATATATAATTTATTTTAATACCCACATAATAAAAAGTAACTTTTTAAATGGAGTTCTGAAAACTATGTTTTAAAAATGCCCGTTTCAAGACCATACCATGCATGTGTACGACCCACACTTTTTGACACAATTAAAATTATTTTCTCAAACTATTTTGGGAAATAGTTTGTAACACACTGAAGATTGATGAGCATATTTTTTTGTATTTTTTTTTCTAATATTTTTTTTTTAATTAATTTTTTAATGGTCGTAATTATCTTTTTAAAAATTTGACGTGTACGACCCACATAATTTGATGTAAAACATTTTTTGATTTTTTTTTTTAAATACAAAATAATTTTGTGTAGATTGATGACATAATTTTTTTTCCAAAATTCTTTAAAATAAAAAAGTTATTAAATTAACAAAATTAGTTAATATTTCAAATTTATGGACTCGATTTAGTATAAATTAAATGAAAAATAGTTAAAATAATCAATTTTTAAATAAATTTACATATTTAGAATCTAGATAGTATAATCTGAAATGGGTTTTAATTTCGTATAAAAATTCTCTGATTAGAGGCGCGTAAACTATTTCTGAAGTTCATATTTGTGCTTTCATTCATGGAGATTTGAATTTGCAGGTCCATGTCTCAGGTGTGGCCATCCCAGGCCTATCCGGGGCCTAATCCCGAGCCAAGTGGTGGGTTGTGGAATCAACTTCCACAAAACGGGCCCCCGTTTTCAAACAAGGGCAGCTTGTGGGAAAAAAAGGAAAAATGCCATTTAGAAACGGGGGCCTGCTTTTAAACAAAATGGGCTTTAGAAAAAAATGGGGGCTCATTTTTTTTTGCTTCGGACCCCCGTTACCTTTTGACTCGGGAGCCCGAAGCACAAACGGGCCCCCATTTTTTGAAAACAGGCCCCCGTTTATAAGAGCGCGTTTTCCAACGCATGGACTTCCGTGAATTTGTGACTCATTACCTTGCACTTGCCCTTTAATTTTATTATATTTTCTCCTATAAACTTATGTCCTCAATTCATGTGTAATTCAGATACATTCTTTAAAAAGTTGAACTGAGTTAAATTGAAAGTTTTTAGCTTGTCACTGATTCACCCCCCTTCCCAGTGACACTAGTATTCCATCAGTTAATAAGCTCATCTAATGGTTCTCCTTCCGGTGTTGATAACTGATATGCACTTGAGCCATAAACTATTGTGATGACATAAGGCCCAAGCCAATTTAGTTTGAATTTTCTCATTTTCTATCTGTCCTATTCAATTTTGGGGTTTTCTCTTAGGACCAAGTCACCCACCTCAAATGTGTGAGGTTTTACCTTGTGATTTTAACCATGGATCATGTGTTTCTGATATGCTTTTAGGTGATTGAATGTTGTTTTTCGATGTTCATCTATAAATTCCAAATCTTGCAAGAGGGAGACCCTATAGTCTTCGTCACTGATAAGATTATGCAAGGAAACCTGTTCCTTGATAGAATAATATTTTTCACCATTTATTTTCTTCCTTGATGAAGGAACTAAGGTATAATTACTAATGTGTGAACTATGTTGGCCCATATGTGTGTCACCTAGAAAGAAATTTGGGCATCCTGGTAACAAAGCCCCTCAAGGAAATTTCATTAAAGTTTCATCAATGTGATATACCACCAAGGGAGATGGATTTATGGAATGAATTCTTGTGAGGTTAAGGATTATAAGTGTGGGAAGAAGTGAAATTAGGATGACTTGATGGAGACTTAGGATCAACAAGTATACTTTTTGACATATAACTTTTGAAATTTATGCCCCCAATTAATTTGGTATTAGGGGAGATCAACTCTTGTTCTTTTTTCTTCATAGGATTTTAATCCTTGACTTTGATTTTTGTAGAGTCCAATACCTTTTGATTTTGATTTGGACTAAAGGACTTCTCTTTATTTTTCTTTTAGTTTTTCCTTTTCAAAGCTTGATTTTTGATTTCCAATGAGTAAGTGCTTTTGTGATTCTTGTTGATTCAAGTTTAGGAGAGGAGTGAAAATGGAAGGAGTAAATCAAATGGTAAGGATATATGAGTTCTCAAAAGGGATGGTAATATATTCAATAGATTCTTTGTTAGAACTACCCTTAGGACTATTGATATCAAGAGCTAGTTGCACCTCTATAAAAGATTTGAATATAGACTTAGTAGCCGCAACACTAGGTGGTTCATACCCAATTCCTTAACATTACAAATTGTTTGTAGGTCGTAAGAGCTCTAGTGTTCCTTGCTCATGTACACAAAGATATGTTCCTTGATAGCCCATACTTTGTAACTTGGGCTTGTGTTCGCCATTCTCATACTTGATATCTTCCTTTATGACATCATTATCCACGGTGTCATGATCTTGTCGACCAAATACCTAAAGATATAGTGGTAGTTGATCAACATGAAAGATATACTCAGTAAATACCTCCTTATTATTAAAATATTAAATTATAAAATTATATTAAATTTTTACATAATTACACATAATAAAGAAAAATACTTTATCAATTAATCCAATATGGTCCATGTATAAAAGTAGTTACATAATGTTATAACTTGACACATTGTTTAATCTAACTCGACACAATATTTGAATTTCAAGAGCCATTAGATCAACAAATCATAAGAAAGATTAATTTAGTTTCAAGAGACCATAAGGTTGATTTACAATGAATAAATAATACAAAGCTAAATATCATCTTGACAAGAACTCCCAGCATTTATTTCCCACGCTAACATCATAGGTGATAACATTGTCAGAGCACTTTACCACCCAACCATGAAGCATTTATGCTTCCCTAGAGTTCTTCCTAACTCGAAGAACCACTGACCCTACGTGAAGAAGTCTAGCGACTCAAAAATGGAAAGGGATGGAATCTAGTTTAGCATGAATACATCTAACTACATATCACCTATGACTATGCAGTTCCTATATTCATGATATGGTAGGAGGTAAGAAAGAAAGAAACAATAGTAAACTATTGTAATTACTTTGGCCAAAGATTTTGCCAACTACCGACAGGTAAACCAAGTATCGAGGTTTACCCTCCCCTGTTGTTTCATATTTAGCATCTATCCAATACACACATGATATACAATGAACACACAATGAATACACAATAGGCACCAAGAATACATAAGCAACAAGCATCAATCCATGAAATACCCATAAGACAATTACTCGCAACGAATTTAAAATGTCATAACATATATGTGAGCACACAATGAAATACAAGAGTATACAAGAATGATCAATAGCATTCAAAAGGGTCTATGAGCTTGAGAAGTGTACATTGTTCACAATATCATACAAGTGTGTAGAACCAATAAAATCCACTTACCTATTTATCACTAGATTTTAAATGAAACTCATTTAGAACCAATCTAAAAGATATCCATAAATCGAGGTGTCAAGACATTTTAAAACATATCAATCTATAATGATAATTGTTTATCGACTTTATAAGATTTTCAGTAATATGATGCTTTTTGAGTCTTCCTTATGGCATGGGCATATTATTGAGAAATTTGGTATTGTATCATCCAATTTATGTTCAATTCTCTATTGTAATCAATAATTCACCACCTAAGTATTGAGTTATACTATATTGCCATTAGCTATAGCTTATTTGTTAACCTGTTTATTACTCTATCATTAAGAAAGCCAAAAACACTTGTCACTGATCTCTTAAGACATAACTAGTAAATACACACTTTATTACTAAATATTAATCGACCCTGAACTAAACAAGTGATAGTACAATATCCATGTGAATTCTCTAATGAATAAGAAATAGTACCTATTTATATAATTCCATAGTTCACTATAGCAAATAAAATTGTTTTGAAAGTATCATCTTTCCACTGGTTCCATATATTCCCATCTAAATCTTATGTTGTAATCTCTTCAATTAATAAGAATCCTATATGAAAATTTATAAAGCAAAACATTTTCTTAATGATTTTCACTAATTGATATCTCAATAATTTTTCAAAACAATGACTAACATTCAAAATAATAAATGTACTACATATTTATGTTGAGACAATAAATACAATACAGTTAACAATAAATCCTCTATAAAATAAATGCACCACATTCAAGATAATAAATCTACTATTAAATAAGATAATGATTTCCTAACAGATAAATATTAATCCCTTATCCTTATTTAGGATTTTGCTCTCTTAATTTAGAATTTCGAGAAAATAGGAAAATAATACTATAAGAAAAGGTTGAGTTTTAATAAATTAGATTTGTCTTATGTATAAATTTGGGTGTGACCCTACTCTCCTCAACTTAAATTTTAAACTAATTTCTTTATATTATTATCATAATGCTTAGCTATCACATGGAGAATCTTATCCTTATTAAATATATAGCCAACTAATATATAAAAGTTCTCCTAATAATCCTCACAATATTTTTCTAATTCCAAAATACACATGGCAAGGTTTACTAAAGCATACTTATGAAAGAAATAAGTACAAAGGACATTAAGACAAAATCAAATTCGATATAATGGAGATAAATTGTTTTCATAACTAATCTAATAATATTGCAAAGATTCAGAGTTTTCTTAAGGTGAAATATAAATGAATGTCATGCAAACGATATATAAGGAATTAAGAACACTAAATTAAGACTGACATAAGACTTGAGTGACTTTCATGATGGGAGGTATGAGTGGAATTTATTGAATGACACGTATTTGATGGCAGCATTGGGTGACCTAGAAGACATGAAAACAGAAACAAAGTACAAGTTTTAAGATAGCAGTCAAATATTGATAGAGGTAAATTTAGAGAATTTTAGTATGCTTTGGTTCCTTTGTTGCAGAAGAAAATTTTTCTCAGAGCTGTAAAGCGTTTGTAGTCAGAATTACCTTGCTAGACATGGGTGCAAAATATAGAAGCACTTGCCAAGCTCATGAAACTGTTTGACAACGACTCGAGAGATGTCATTTCTAAAATACATTGATCGCATGTTGCAGAGATTGTATTTGCTGAAAAGGCTTTAGAAACTTTCAAACTGACTTAGATGGTATGCAATCCACTAAAGACTTACTCTGAACCAAATCACAATGTGGGAGGGATGAAAGAGAAGGATTAATAAATGCAGATTTTATCGGTATGAAAACATTACTGAACAATGACATAAATTCCTTCCTAGCAAACCATCTTCCTCTTTCCTCTTCCTCACTGTCGCTTGAATGTCGATCCCTTGGGGGTCTCATGGAAGGAGCTAAGGATGTCATGAACTTTGTAGTGCAGATTAACTTAAGTTTAAACTCCTAGATTTAAGTAAATTGGTAGTAAACAAGTGCTGGTGGGGCAATTTCTAGCCCCACCCCATTTTCACCAGCTTAGATTTTTAAGCCTAAAAGGTAGGGGCTCTATTTTTTAAGAAAAGATTCTAATTAATCTCGTAACCAAAAAAATATTTTTTTCATGGGATCGCTTCTTCCTTAAAAATAGAGCTTAAACACCCTCCATGAGACCCCTGCCTTAGAAAATTGCCAACCACTGAAAAGAAATAAATGTCTAGACTCCCAAGGCCAATCTTGAATCTTGGCATGAAGCTCTAATTACTGCGAGTCGGCCATTAATGATCTCAACTTTACTATAAATCTCTTCTTCTCTCAAGCTTTTCACAAATGTGGCAATCTTGGTTCTCATGCAAGAGATCCAATCGTATCAAAATAGAATATCATAAAAGCAGATTTTTTTGTCCTCTCTAATGAAGAGGCAGTTTTTTGTTTTTTTAACGCCACTCCCTATGAACAGTTTTTGAGTAATCTCTCCTTGGCATACACAATGTCCTCATGCTCATGCAATCCACCTCTACCACTATAACCACTTAATGTCATAAAAACGTTCTCTTAGGAAAGGCTTTCTTTATTTATTTTTTTATAACTGACTTCAAAAGAGTCTTAAGTAATAGAATAAGTTTTAATATGGAAAATATTAAATTGGTCGATTCGTTTTATAGAGACATTAAAATAAAAATTTATTTAAAATCTCTAAATGATTATGTGTCGATGTTTTATTTTATTTTTAATAAATCAATTAAATAAATATAGATAATTAAGGGTTGTGACATACTCACCACATCCCATGTCTTTAACCTTTTTCTTGGTCTTGAGGTCATGTTTCTTGAAAGTAGAAGATTTTAGTTATTCGGGATTGACATAAGATGAAGCTGAACTTTGTTCTCAGTTGATAGGTATTTTAGCTTCTAGTTTAGGATAAACATTATTGCAATACAAGTATGTATTTGGATCACCTTTGATTCTGACTTTAGTTCTATTGTGTGGGAACTTTATACATTGATGGTAAGTTGAAGGTGCTGCTTTCATTGCATGTATCCAAGGTTGTCCCAAAAGTATGTTGTATGTGAGATCACGATCAAAGACTTGGCAAACCACATTCTTTGTTACTAGCCTAATTCTGAGAGGTAAAGTGATTGTTCCTTTTGAGGAACATTCTTCATCGTCATATGCCTTTATAGTGATCTTCTTTTTAGAATACATAACATTTTCAGAGAATTCCAATGCAAAGACAACTTTCAACGTGCAAATGTTGAGACCTAATCCTCCATCTATCAAGAATTGTTTTATGTTGTGTTTATGGAGGAAATTTCAATGTGAAGTGGTGCATTATGTGGTTGTTGTGGAGATGTGTCATCAACTTCCGTGAATGTAAGGCAATGGGGAGTAGAAAGTTGTCCCACCATGCCTTGAAACTAGTCTACATTTAGATCAGTAGGAACAAATGTCTCTTGCAAGATTTTGTCCAAAATGGCTTTGTGAGAAGGTGAAATACGCAAAATTCGAAGGATTGAAATGAGAGCAAGTCTCTTTCTAAATTGATCTACAAGCTCATATTGATTGGTAGAAGGTCAAGTCATTTTGGATATAGCACCTTGTAAAGTAGCTTTACCCCATCGAGTAGTGACATTGCATTCGGGTGCTTTGCCTTTTATGGTTATGGTAGACACATCGTTGTTCAATTCAGTAATATGGTTGATGGTGTAATCATAGGCCACATTAGTGTAATTGGCATTATTATCTATTTTAGGGGCCATTCCTTTATCATTTTCTAGAAATGGTTCCTTGAACATCACATGCTCTTCACTAGAAGTATCACCATCAACTTCTATTGCACCATCATCAATAAGATCTTGAATGAGATTCTTCAATTTTGTAACAATAACTAGTCTTATGGCCATTGCCCTTTTGACATTCGCAAAATTAATTGTAATTCCACCATGAAGGTTTTACCCTTGGCTCAAATGGTGGATTGTTTGGTAATGTAATGAGCTTGTTGGCAACCAACTTCTTCAATGCACTTCCAATTGGTTCACCCAAAGGTTTGTACTTCCTTGGAGGTCTTGGTTCTATTTGTGTATTTACTTGATTATCTTTGGTTTGACCATATCTGCATCAACAACCCCTTCATTAATGGTATTCTTTCTTTTGTTCCAAATTTGGGGTTTGCCCTTTGTATTAGAATCATCTTTGTTTTCCTTAAATAACTTGATGGTGCCTTGCTCGATGGGGACCTTCTCAATAGATAAACCCTTTCCAATAACTTCTTGGAATGTAGATAAACATTCTTTATGAAGATCATATTCAATGTCTTTGTTCACATTTTGAGTAAAATCTCAACCATCTACTTTTGTGGAATTTGAGAAAGGCATCGACTAGCCAAACTTCTCCATCATTGTAAAAATGACGCAAATGATTCTCTATTTTTCTACTTTATGTTCCATAAAGTGGTCGTTGATACTTCACATACAATGTTGTATGAAAAATGTAGTATAAAGGCTTCTACCAATCCACCTCATGACTTGATCCCCGATGGTAATTATGAAAACAATTGCATGGCTTGTCCACCTAAACTTTGTCGAAATAATCTCATTAAGTAAGAGTCTTCTCTCATGCTGATTCTATGTAAGCTATGAAAAATTATCTAATGTGTTCCTTGGGATCTCCTTTTCCTTTATATTTGTCAATACAACAAAATGTGGAGGAAGAGATGGCATTGGTATGCTTCCATCAAATGGATAAGGACATATATCATGAATCATGTAATTCTTGGTTTCTGCTTGCATACTTGCCATTTGTTGTTGCAGTTCCTTAATTTTTTGTTGCAAATCATTACTAGGTTGTGCCCTATTTCCTTGAGCAAACCATATTCCTGAGTCACCAGGAGGAGGGATAGATGGCATGTAAGGATGATATTGGTCCTATATGTGTTTAGGTGGTGCAGGAAAATAATTTCTATATGAGCCACTTGGTATGTTATTGCAATGAGATTACTAGGCCTTAGGCGATTATATGTATCATGACTATGTGTGTAATTGGTATTGTAAGTGTGATCTTGGGTATGGTCATTAAATGTGACATGTGGTCTTCTAGTATATGTATTATCATGATTAGGACCTTGAGTATCATCTTGTTGTTGAGTATGAGCATTGGTATTCCTTCGACCTTGAAAAGTATGTGCACGAGGTTGTTCATGAGTTTTCCTAGCATAATTAGCATGAATGTAAGGATTAGGTATTTCAAGTTTTTGGAATAGGGATGAAGGTAACTCAGGCATGGTGTGCTCACATCTATGTCCACCATCACTACTGTTATCCTGATTGGGATCTTCTTCCAAAATTTGTGTCACATAAAAGTAATGGGGTAATCTTATACCATCTTTCATTTGATAAGTGGGAATAATCATTCTATAACCTTTGGAGTGTGAATTCCCATTCATTTGACTGAGTTACGCCTACAATTGCCTATCCAATTACTTTCAAGGCTAATGGAAGCCCTTCGCACTCCTTGAAAATACACTCCACTATTTCTTGGTCAATGCCCATGGGCAAACTTCCACCGCTATGTGGAAAAGCATGTAAAGAAAACAATCTCCAGTTATCATTCTCAGTCAAGTCTTGCATATGAATGATTGATTGAGGTGGAACACCCATCTGTGAGAGAACACTCTTACTTTTGGAAGTGGCAATGATGATGTTGGAGTTGAGGTGTACAAAGTGAGGAACACACAACTCCTCTAATATGGATGTTGCACTTGTTTCTCAAACATCATCTAAAAATAGGTCAAACTTGTGTTTTCTCATGATTTGATTCAATCGTGTTTTCACAAAGTCTTCTTCCCTGATGTCCAATCTTTCATTTACTTCAAGAATTATTTATTTGACAAGCTCATTTCTAAGAGCATTGAAAGATGGATTTTGTGAAACAATAAGCCAAAGCATCAAGTCATTGCAAAAGAGATTCTATACCTAGTTACTGTTGAAGACTCATCTAAGTAGTAGAGTCTTCTCAGCTCCGCCCTTCCCAAGTATACTAAAACAAGACACATTTTTGTGCTACTCTGAATCAATTAGCTCCTCAAATTTGGCGGATGCAAAAACTTGTCCGACAACAAGTGCCTCCTCAATATACTTCATGTTGGGAGGGGGTGAAGAAGAAAATTGAAATCCTCCAGATGTTTAGGTTGCATAAAGTGGTCACCGATACTTCTTTTCATCATTTTGTTCATCCTCTCCGCAACTCCATTTTGTTGTGGTGTATATGGAGTTGTCTTATGTCTTTAAATCCCATGGTCCTTACAGAACTTGTCGAGCTCAACTGAACAAAACTCGCCACTGTTATCCATCCTCAAACACTTAATTTTTGTACCTGTTTGATTTTCAACCAAGGACTTAAATTCCTTAAACTGACTAAAAACTTCAGATCTACTTCTGAGGAAATACACAAATGTCTGTCTAGAATAGTCATCTATGAAAGAAACAAAGTACATAGATCTATTTAATGAAGGCACATTAACTAGATCAAAAACATTAGAATGAACATAGTCCAAAACCCTATAAGACTTATGAAAAATGGAATAAAAAGAAACACGCTGTTGTTTTCCATATGCACAATGTTTGCAAAAGTCAAACTCGATATTACAATCATTAAGGCCTTCAAAAAGGCTCTTAGTTTTCAATGCTCGTAAGCCCTTTTCACTTATGTGGCCAAGTCTTTGGTGCCACACCATTGTCTTCTTAGTTGGGAGCTTCATCTCCAAAGCATTAGCACCCTTAGGTACACAGACAACATAAACATCAAATGTTGAAACAACAATCTTCTTTTGTGCTTGATATGATGGCGAGGATGAAGAATCCAAAGCCCTTTTCTTGGACTTCATAGAAGCAATATTGCACTGAGCTGTGCATGCATCCAGCTTATACAGAGTGCCAATCCAAACACCCTTAGCAAGCAACATAGAACCTTTGGTCATCTTACATCCACCTTGCGAGAAAACAACCTGTACTCCCACATCACTCAACTTGCTAACTGAAAGGAGGTTTTGTGCCAAGCCAGGGATATGCAGGACACCATCAATCCCCTTCACTCTACCATCAGGGAATCAAATCTTGACTCTTCCATGACCAACAATATTCAGTTGAGAATCGTCACCCAAGTACACCTTCCCACCATCATATTATTCATATTTTGAGAAGCAATCCCTGTGAGAGGTCATGTGAAAAGAAGCACCTGAGTCAATCAACCATACATCTTTTGATGCATGGGTTTCCAAGGCAGCAACAAAAGCATCCCCATCATCTTGAGAGGATTTATCGAAATTAGCATCAAAGGAATTCTTGTTTTTATTTTTCTTCTCTTCTTTACAATCTTTTCTGGAAATGACCGGATTCACCGTAGTTCCAACATTTTTCCTTAGACATTTTACCAAGAGACTTAGATCTCCCCAGAGACTTTGATTTACCCTTCTTTTCCTTTTTCTTGCCTTTCTCCTTCAATCTACCATGAGCAGCTAGGGCCTCCTTAGCCATCTTGGAAGTCTTTCTTTGCATCTCTTCAGATAGCAACGAAGAAATCACATCCTCCATCTTTAAAGTGGTTGTTGTGCTTCCAATGGCCATCACAAGGTGATCCCACGAGTCTGGCAAAGAACATAACAGAAACATACATTTGTCTTGATCATCAATCTTGACACCAACATAAATAATTTGAGCAACCAGCATGTTGAATGCATTCAGGTGATCTACAACGGATCCTCCTTCCTCCATCCTCAGAGAATACAACGTCTTTCTCAAGAATAACTTATTTACCAAGGATTTCCCTTGATAAATATCACCAAGCTTCTTCCAAAGTGCAGTTGCAGTTTTCTCTTCATGGAAATTTAGGAGCACTGAATCAACTAGAAAAAGTCTTATCAAACCCTTGGCTTTTCAGTCCATTTTGTCCCATTCAACCTGCGGTGTATTTTGTGGTTTTGTTGAGGAAACAACAACCCATAGATCTCTATCCACGAGCATGTCCTCAATTTTGAGTTTCCACAACTCAAAATTGCTACTATTAAATTTATCCATGTCTATTATGCTAGATGTGCTTGCCATATCTAACCGGCAACAAAGGTATGAAATCTTCCACTACAAAACTCCCATTGAAACTAGATCAGCACAAAAAAACTGTCAACCCAACAACAATAAAAAAGTTCGCCAGGCTTTGATACCAATTGAAATGAAGCATAAGTGAGGAATCAAGCTTCCAAATGCTAAATCTAATAGGAGAGATGATGTAGAAATTTCTTACAAAGTTTTAAACAATTGCAAATTAGGTAAACACATATAAAATCAGATTTCACAAATAAAACAACAACACCAGATATACATGGGAAAACCCTTTCGGGAAAAAACCCGCACTCCAAAAGCCAAACTCAATTGTATTATTCAGCAACAAAATGGTTACGACACAATGCATAGAGCCAGACTCAATTTTAGGGTGCATGATTTGTTGCCCGATTTAGCACACCAAATTGCTGAGAAGGAAGAAAAATGCTCTTTCAGGAATGTAGAGGTTTAAGAAGGTTTCCAGCCGATAACTGTGGGGTAAACATCAGAATTTCATTGATGGGCAATGGTTTGACTAGGTTCCAAAGCCATTTAGAGCTCTTTATATCCACACCTTGCTACTTGTAATGCTTCTTTGACAACAATTCCTAAAGAGGTTATTGGGAGAATGACCACTCTCAGGGTCCTGGATTTGTCACAAACAACCATCTAGTCATTGCCAAAGAAGATGGGATGTTTGAAGCATTTAGTTTGTCTCAAGTTAGGCTATGTTCCAATCAAGAAACTGCCCAACTCTATGGGTGCTCTCAGAAATCTTCAAATATTAGATCTTTGTGGATCTCATATTACACAACTCCCATCCAAAATTTCTAATCTGACTTCGTTAAAACTTTTGGATGTTAGCTTTTGTGAACATCTGCAGTGCATGCCTTATGGGATCTCAAACCTTACGTCTCTGGTGTTCCTGGATGCAAACAATTCTCCAAATGTAAGGTGTAATAAGTGCAGAAGGGACCAACTTTGAATTAATGATTTGGCGGGTACTCTAAACCAACTCAAAAGGTTGGGTCTTAAAAATAATGGTGAAAGAATCTGAGAAGGAATGCTAGGAACCATGAACGAGATGGAGACTCTACATTTATCTCTCACAGATATGGTAAGTCTACCCCATGACATGACTTCCATGTCAAAATTGAGGAAACTCTACCTTTCATGTTCTCAATTACTCCATTTAAAAATATCACTTTGTGAATTTCAGCATCTAAGCTCCATTAGATTGTTCAATTGTGGCATGTCGAAACTACCCACATTGCACATGCTTCTAAGTCTAAAGCACCTAAATAAAGTTGCTTGCCCTAACATAGAAAAGTTCCCAAAGGAATTTGGTGAGAGAGAATTTCCTAATTTGGAGGTATTTTCAATGGTGGAGATGAAAAGGATAGAGCAGCTACCAAGAGTGGAAGAAGGAGCATTGCCTTCACTAAAAATATTCACAATAATGAAGTGTGAGGTATTGCAGATGTTGCCATTGCCACAGTGTTATTGGGATTTGAAGAGTGTAGAGAAAATAAGAGTGTATGGATGCTCCAAGGTTCTACTTATCATGGCAGAGGAAGAAAACTTTATCAAGACAAAAACCAAAGTGCAAACATTAAGATTATCCACCATAGAAACTCAAGCATTGGAAAAGCGCCGTTCTAATATCCCTCATGGGGGTGAACTTCTTCTTCTTCTTCTTTTTTTTTTTTTTGGAGAATTTTGGTGTAATGACAAGTTTCAGCTTTTGGGTGGCTTTTGGGTGGCATTAGTCGTGTTCATTTATTTTTAATTATTTCATTAAAAATAAGAGACCTATTATGTTTGGTTTTTGTTGTTGATTAGTTTGTGTATTTATTGAAAATAAAATTTGGGAAATATTGATTGTTTTGTTGAGATTAAATAAAAGTCCTAGCAATATTTTTTGGATCAAGAATGTGTTTGACCACATTGTATCTGGTTCTCATGAGTGATTTGATAGTTGAAATTATAGTTGAAGTGAAGGTTACTGACTATTAAATTACATAAATAGTGTACCGTTGTAATAGTTTTGACTCATTAATCATAAATGGCTTAAATTCTTGGTTGTCATTTTTTGCACCAAAACAATAATATGATATTAGATAACAACACATAATTTTTTTATTAAAACTTGTATTCCACTTTGTTCAATAAAAATATAACACATTATTTTAATAAAAGTAAACCAATTTTTTAAAAATATAATTAAATTTATAGAAATAGAGGTGAATTGATATCTTTGAGACAAAAGATCTGCAATACAACATCTCTATGAGTGTCTCATGAAAGGCTAATTAGTTTTCACCAAGTTAAAGGTTGTAATTAGTATGTAATGGCATGTACCATATAGCAAGTGAATTGGCAATGTACTCAACAAAGGTGACAGAAGTGGTGGTGTTGTGGGGTGTTGGTGTAAATAAATATTCATTTTGGATATTATTACACTTTACTTAAGTTAACTTAGGATAATGCATCTCTTCGTAGTTTGGATTTGAGACACTTAGGGAAGTGTGCACATAGGGATAGAGCTTGTAGGAGAAATTCCACCTTTTGTGGTCTTATTTTGCTGTTACACTCCACATTCAGTGGGTCATCCACCTCTTGTGGAATATTATATTATTTCTCCTACCTACCCTTAGTATTTCTTACCTACCCTTGTTTCTCATTGAGCCACATGTCATAATTGTGTGCTCATACATCCATATGGCCTTGCCTATATAAGCAGGCCTATATTCATTGTATTGGTTAATCTAGTTGATCATTTTGCATATTGATGAGAATATAGTTTGTTCTTGTCATTCTATTGTCTCTCTTTTATGCTTTTCATTATGCCCTTGATCTTGGCAAAATCCTACATGGTATCAGAGCTATTGGGGCTTCATTGATTAGTTTTTTGGAGACATTTTGGAGGCTTCTATTTTTGGATTTGGGGATCTTCATTTTTTGGGGGCGTCGTATAGCGATTTGGATATCACCATTGAATCCGGAAGGCTGTTTCCATAAATTTCGACTATTAAGTCGACCTATTTTGGTGAGAAATTTTTTTTCCCCATTTTGGCTATTGTCGTACGGATTTCAAAATTTTTTTTCAAAAAAATTATTTTTCAAAAAACAAAAATCGGAAAAAAATTAGAAAAAAGGCGATCAAAATTTTTGGAAAAAAAACAAAAAAAAAAATATTTTTGGGGGGTCCGCAGACCCCCCCAGGGCCCTTTGTACCTGCATGTTGCAGGTTGCAGGTCCGATGCCGGTTGTACCTTGCAGCGCCCAAAATTCCCGCTGCCCCCGTGCCTGCACTGATCACCTAGACCACGGCTTTCGCCCAAACCTCCTTCCGCCGGTCGGGACCCAGCCACCGCCACCGACTAGAACCTCCGGCACCGCCTAGTCATCGCTGGCCGCCACATGGAGCCTAGTTAGTTGTTGGGACCCCACCATGTGGCACACACGTAGTTCATCCGTATGCCCTATCAGATCCGTACACACTGTCAGATCCATACAACCAGTCAGCTTGCACAGTCAGTATGTCCGTACAGTACGAACGCCATGCAGGGGGGATGACATTTTTGTGACGGCCAGACGGGCGTCAAATTTAAGCTTGTGAATTGCTGATGTCACTACCACATCAGCAGCTTTTTGAAATTTTTTGACCCCCTCTC
Organism: Cryptomeria japonica; assembly: GCF_030272615.1. Classification (NCBI taxonomy): domain Eukaryota; kingdom Viridiplantae; phylum Streptophyta; class Pinopsida; order Cupressales; family Cupressaceae; genus Cryptomeria; species Cryptomeria japonica. The sequence continues at coordinate 801,170,574 of NC_081409.1, forward strand.
CATTGAGCTTTTTAGTTTTGCAGTCCAACTTTGAAAGGCCATATCTTGCTCATTTTTGCTCCTTTTTTGGTGCAATTTTTTTTGAAATGAGCTAAAATTTTGTGATCTTCATAGTGGTGTGGTTATTTTCTAATTTTGGTGCACAAGTTTTTCAGAATTTTCAGATTCTCTCATCTGTACCTGTCAAATCCTCAATTTTGCAACTTCAAAGGCCTCATTTGAGCTTATACGACCTCCTTTTCAGGTGCCGTTTTTTTTGAAAGTGCATGTTTTTTCATCTACTTTCATAATCTATGATCAGATTTTAGAGATTTTGAGTGGAAATTGTACTTTTAGATATTGGTCTTATTTGTCCTATTAGGTACTTGTAAAGTGCTTGGATCTTAGTTTAGATCTCTTGCATTATTAGTTTGAGTCTCTTCTGGCCTTATTGAGGCAGTTGTAAAATAATCAGAAGTCCACTTTGCCATTTTTTGCAAGTGGCCCATTGTATACGCACTACTTATAAAGTGCCAAATCATCACTTTTGGGGGGGGTTCTTTGATTGAGTGAATTTGGGGGTGTGTCTTGTGTGATTGTGCCTCTGTTTGTGCTCTTTCCATTTTTGTTGCAATGAGTCCTAATAAATTTCCACCTTTAACTCCACATAATTATGCATCATGGAAAATTAAAGTATGGAGTAAATTAATGGAAAAGGGTCTCACACATTACATAGATGGAACAATAACAACACCACTTGATCCTAAGGATGATCCAAATGCTCAATTAGAATGGCTCACAAAGAATTGCATGGCTCTTGGAACTTTGCACAAGTATGTATCAGATGACCTCATTTTTCACATTGAGAAGTGTAAAACAATCAAAGAGGCTTGGGATATGTTTCAAAAATTGTATGGTCAAGTTGATGAAATCAGAGGCTATCAAATTGACAATGAGCTCACCAACTTGGATCCCAAGAGTTTTGATACAATCCAAGATTATGTCACCAAAGCAAATGAGCTAAGAGCAAAGGTTAAGGATTGTGGAATTGACAAAAAGGATGCTCAGTTGATATTCAACTTGTTGGACAAGCTTGCACCACAATATGCAGCATTTGTATCTAGCTTCCAAACTCATCATTTGATAGTGGGGAGTTCCTATGTTATGCCTTCATTTGATGCTTTCACAGAAATGTTAATATTGGAACAATCTAAGTTGTTGAGCATGGGGTTTCTCAAGTCTTCAAAGTCCAAGGCTTTGGTGGCTAATCAAGGGAATCAAGGAAGTCAAGGCAAAGATTCCAACAAAAAGAAGAAACACTCCAAGTCTAAGCCACAGCAGGAAAAAGGACAATCATCCTCTCCATCACAAGGCAATTTTTCATCCTCTTCCAAGAAGGGGACACCACCTAAGAAGGATAAACCAACTTGTGCATATTGCAAGAAGTATGGTCATGATGAGCATCGATGCCATGCAAAGCAAGTTGATGAGCTAACTAATCTTCTTAAGAAAAACAACATCAACTTGCCATCTGCCTACACAAAGAAGGATTCATCTCCTTCCTCTTCCTCACAGTCTAAGGGAAAAGGGCAAGCATTTGTGGCTACAACAGATTCTTCACAGCAATGGATACTTGACTCGGGTGCCTCATATCACATGGGTTCTACAAAAGAGCAATTTTCTTCATTGGAGCCATCTAAGGTACCTCACATTTACATAGGTGATGATACACATGTAGAGGTTGAAGGGAAAGGTTCAGTTGACATGGATGATGGAACATTTGAGAATGTTCTCTATGTTCTTAACTTGTCTACCAACCTTCTCTCCATCTACCAAATCACTCACTATGGGAATGGGAAAAAGGTTGAGTATACACCAGATTCAGTTATGGTAAAGGAACTTGATGATGATGCCTTGGTAGTAGTGGGACAAGTCAATGACAACTCAAGGCTTTATTCATTCTCCCACTTTGTGCCAAGTTCACCTTCTAGGGCCTTGCTTACTCATTCAAATTTAGAAAGTAAGCTATGGGATGAGCAGTTTGGTCACCTCAACTACCGCTATCTTCAGCAGCTAAGCACTAAAGACATGGTCATAGGTCTACCTCGAATCAGTTTTTCAGAGGATGTATGTTCAGGTTGTTCCATGGGCAAGCATCTTGAAGAGAAGTTTGATAAGGGGAAAGCTTGGAGAGCTTTGGAAGTTCTTCAACTTGTTCATAGTGATGTAGTAGGTCCATTTCCAACACCTTCATTTAGTAAGGCCCGCTATGTTCTCACCTTCATTGATGACTACTACCGCTTCACTTGGGTCTACTTTCTCATTCATAAGAGTGAAGTATTTGATAGATTTTAGGACTTCAAGACTCGTGTGGAGAAGCAATCAGGGAAAGTGGTCAAGATTTTTCGCACAGATAATGGAAGGGAATATGTGAACAAAAGACTTGAGGATTATTGTACATTTGAGGGGATTGATCTTCAACATTCTATAGCATACACTCCACAGTAGAATGGGGTTGCAAAATGCAAGAATAGAACTCTCAAAGAAATGGCTAGTTGTATGATACATGCATATTCTCTTGATCCTATCTTTTGGGCAGAGGCTATCGGTTGTGCCACACACATCCAGAATCGGGTTCCTCACAAAGCTTTGCAAGGTATTACTCCTTTTGAAGCTTGGGCTAGTAGGAAATCAATTGTGAGACATTTCAGAGTCTTTGGGTGTCCAGCATGGGCTCACATACCTCCGCAGAAACGCAAGGCATTGGAACCTCAGAGTCGACCTTGCATATTTGTTGGATATCCTGAGGGTGTTAAGGCATATAGATTGATGGATCCAGAGACACATGAGGTGTTCATTGAGAGGAGTGTTCACTTTGAGGAAAGCTCTCCTAGCTTAGCCTCTCTACCTCCTCCACCTTCCTCCATTGTGGATAGTGATGCTAGTGATTCAGATAATGAGACTCCTTCAACTCTGACTCGCAGGGTTACACCTCCGCAGGGTCCACTTGCAGTTGAGGAGCCTCATTCTCCACCTCCACCTAGACCTCGTTGGGCTTGACAGACACTTGAGTTTGTGGGTTCTCTTGTTGGGGATCCTTCAGATACATGGAGAACTCGATCACAACATCAGGATCTTCCACATGCATTCATTGCTACCACTTCCAATCCACAGACATTTAGGGAAGCATCAGGGGTTTCTGAGTGGGACCAAGCTATGGAGGAAGAGTATAGTTCCTTGATGAGGAAAAACACATGGGATCTAGTCCATCTCCCTAAGGGGAGAAAGATGGTTCGATGTAAGTGGATCTATCAGACCAAGTTTGCAGCAGATGGTAGTGTGGATAAGTATAAGGCTCAACTTGTTGCGAAAGGTTTCTCTTAGGTTGCAGGTGTTGACTATACTGAGACCTTTGCACCCGTAGCCAAGATGAACTCCATTTGTTTGACACTTGCTATTGCTGCAGCTCATGGTTGGGCTGTACATCAGATGGATGTAAAGAGTGCTTTTCTTCATGGTGATCTTGATGAGGAGATTTATATGGAGAAGCCACAGGGTTTCATCTAGGATACTTCCTTGGTTTGCAGACTAAGGAAATCTCTCTATGGCCTTAAGCAGGCCCCCAGGGCTTGGTACGCCAAGATGGATTCATTTCTTCTCTCCGCAGGATTCACCAAGTGTCATTCTGATCCGAATGTCTACATTTTGCGATAGGATGACTCTCGCTTGATACTTGTGCTCTATGTTGATGACTTGATCATTACAGGGAGTACTTCATCCATCATTAGCAGGGTCAAATCTACTTTGCATGACAGATTTTCTATGACTGACTTGGGTCTTTTACACTACTTTCTTGGGATAGAGATTTCACAGTCACCTTCTGGGATTACATTATCACAGCCCAAGTATGCTCTTGATCTACTTGCACACTTTCATATGGCTGATTGTAAGCCTGCCCTGACTCCCTTTCTTTCAGGAGTCAAGCTTGAGGCTCAGTGTTCTTCTCCACCAGTTGATGCCACTTTGTATCGTTAGCTTGTGGGTAGTCTCATCTACTTGACTCATACATGCCCTGATATTTCATTTGTAGTTGGCATGGTTTCTTGCTTCATGCAGGAACCAGATGAGCTTCATTGGAAAGCCGCCAAACGCATCCTTCATTACATCCAAGGTACACATCACTATGGGATTCACTATGCAGCAAGCAGAGGACTTTGCTTGGTTGGTTACACAGACTCCGTTTGGGCTGGCGATCTTGATGATCGTAAGTCTACTTCTGGTTACAGTTTTCACCTTGGTTTGGGCCCCATTTGTTGGCAGAGCAAGAAGCAACATGCTATTGCTCTCTCTTCGATTGAGGCTGAGTATTGAGGCGCTGTTAACGCAGCGACTGAGACCATTTGGCTCCAGCATATTCTCACAAAGTTTGGATTCACCACTCCACGACCGACAGTTCTACATTGCGACAATCAGAGTGCTATTGCAATCTCAAAGAACCCAATCCAGCACCAGCGGACCAAACACATCAAGATTCATATGCACTATATCCGAGAGCTCATCTAGGAGTAGGTCATTGATTTGTAGTATTGTCCTACAGCAGAGCAGGTTGCTGACATATTCACCAAACCTTTCATCGATAGTAAGTTCCAGCAGTTGCGAGCTCTCTTGGGGGTGCGAGATGTGTCATTAGGGGCGGTCAGCTGACTTCTCCTTCCTCTCTTATGAGGGGGACTTTTTCCTTTTTGAGGTTTTGTCCTTCTTCTTTGAGAGTCTTTTGTACTTTCATCTCTCTTTTGGGGGGGAGTTTTTTCCCACTTGGTTTTCTCCCTTTCTCCATTTATGAGAGATTGCATTGCATTGTTTTGCTTGCATTTGCATATTGTACATGGGTACCTATCATGGCCTAGTAGCCAGGACCCATCTTGCATTGTTGACTTGAGTCTTCATTCCCCTAAGTTGCACTTAAGGGGGGGTGTTGATGTAAATAAATATTCATTTTGGATATTATTACACTTTACTTAAGTTAACTTAGGATAATGCATCTCTTCGTAGTTTGGATTTGAGACACTTAGGGAAGTGTGCACATAGGGATAGAGCTTGTAGGAGAAATTCCACCTTTTGTGGTCTTATTTTGCTGTTACACTTCACATTCGGTGGGTCATCCACCTCTTGTGGAATATTATATTATTTCTCCTACCTACCCTTAGTATTTCTTACCTACCCTTGTTTCTCATTGAGCCACATGTCATAATTGTGTGCTTGTACAGCAGGCCTATATTCATTGTATTGGTTAATCCAGTTGATCATTTTGCATATTGATGAGAATACAGTCTATTCTTGTCACTCTATTGTCTCTCTTTTATGCTTTTCATTGTGCCCTTGATCTTGGCAAAATCCTACATGGGGGAACATTTTTCCAAGTCCCCAAGTCTCAGAAACATCACCCTATAGGGGAGGTGGATTTTTTTAGGGGGAGTGTGTCCCCATGGAACATTGGATATAATAGTGTTCATTCAAGCAACAATTAAACATTAATAGAGTTATTAATGTTTGAATAAGACTTTAATGGAAAGTTTGATTTTTATAAATAACAATTAGATATGATGTTATGGAAGATATTAACAATAAAATGAGGACATAAATAGACACCATGTACATTCATCTCCAATATATTTAGGAACAAAAGGAGTTAATTAAAGAATAAATCAAGTAGATTGAGGAAGCGGTCAGCCTCATAGTTGTTTATGTCACTAGACTACATTGATCTAGTTACCAAATGTCTTAATAGATGTAAAAAGGACCAAAAAAAAATCAATAATTGAATTCAAGGACTATAACAGGCCAAGATTTAGTGGGACACAAGCTTCCTATAGTTCAAGTACAATAATATCTTTCCAACAAATAGTTGAAAAATGATGTCAATTTGGGGCATTCAACTATTGGTTCCTTTAAGACATCTCCTGACACAATGATCTTTTGTTTCATAACAACTTGGTATCATTTAAATTTTTTTTTATATATATTAGAGATTGAGAGACTGAAAAAGGTTTTATACAGATGAGTTCAGGGGAGGCAGGGCCTTAATTGTTAAGCATAGAAATCAAAAAGATTTAAACAAGTAGCATATATAGTGCACTACAAAAACTCATATATATAGCATATACAGAGCATTGATGAGTAAATAAAGTTGTGTTTGCTGTCATAAGGCACTAGTGCAGGATTTCATCTTGGTCCTCCAGCCATGTGGTCCAACCCTGTGGTCTTTCCATCTAGACCACCTTCTTCCTTTCCATGATCTATATGCACATGTCTATCCTGTTGAAGGGGGGAACTCTGGTATCTTGAAGCTCCTTAATCAGTTTCTTTACTGCACTCTCAAAGGCGGTTTGGTTTTATGCGATCATGGCCCATTCATACCCATCTTGTATTTCGTAGAGAAACATGGTGGCTTGACCTTCTTTGAGGAACTGCAGGAGCTTGTTTTGTTCAACATTCATCAGGAAGCAAACCTATACAACAATTTTGTAATGTGTGAGTTTTTAAAAAAAACCAGTAAGTTCCCTAGCATTACCTTGGAACTTCTCCTCATTTCTGAGTTTCCAAATAAACCAAAGGATGAAAGAAGATAACATTTGCCAAATTAAGTTAGCATCCTTTTTAAGTTTATGGACGAAACCAGTAACTATATCATAAGTAAAAACATGTTCAGTAATAGATATTCCAAACATTAACCAGATCTCCCTAGCAAAAGGGCAGTCAAGGAAGATATGTCGAGCGGGCTCAGGCTTATTGCAAATAGAGCAGAGATCATACGCAACCACATTATTCCTAATAGGCAATCTGTCCAGTAAGAGCTGCCATTTGAAACACTTAATCTTAGGGGGGATGGGAGATTTCCAAAGCTTCTTAAAGATTTTATGCTAGGCGGTGGGGCTGTGGTCAACATTCCACAAGTTATTAACATGATCGATCACTGAGGTGTCCTGGTTAAGCAAGTCATAAATAACCTTGGCTTTAATTTTGGGGAGGGAGGAGCCATCCTGCCATAGGAATGAGGGGTACTTGTGGGCGTCAACATGAGTGTTTCTAGGAAGGTTGAGGGATGTACATGCATTCCTAATCATATTGTAGGTCTGCTTATGCGAAGCAGGGAGATCATAATTACTACTAAGGTCCTCCTAGGTGATGAGGTTGTCATTTTCCAGGATATCCATAGGATACTTGACCCCCTTATTATGCCAGAATCTAGCAGAGTAGCCTTGGGTTAAGGCTAGAGGCTTAGAGCTATCCTAGAGGTTCCACCATATCGACCTTTCACCGTGAAGAGTGTTATCACAGTCAAAGCTAGAACTGCCAATAAGTCTATGCACATGCTCCCAGGCTTTCCAGATGGACTTAAAGACCCAGGTGCCTTGGACAAACATAGAGAAACTACCAACAACTAAATCACTGAATGGGAGGGCTTTCCATGATTTGGTAGCCTTGGGGAAACCATTTTGAATGTTGTTTCTGACAAGAATCTTCCAAGGTTCTTGCCCTTCTAGTGCATGGAATATCCACTTGGCAGTGAGGGAGATTCCTTGCATCTTGAGATCCTTAAGGCCCAAGCCTCCAAGTTTTTTGTCGAAGTGGTACTAGGCCCATTTCATCGCATGGGCCTTTCTTTTGCCTTTACCATCAGACCAGAGGAAGCGTCTAATAGCCTTTTGGATTTCAAATATTTAGTAGTTGTTAAACATCCAAACCAAAGAGTAGTAGATACTATACGAGGAGAGGATTGTTTGACATACTTGAACCCTACCAGCTAGGGAGAGGATCCCATTATTCCACTTGTTAAGTTTTCTATCTATTTTCCCTTTGACCCAGGTCCACATGTCTCAAAGAGAGGGATATATAGAGAAGGGGATACCGAGATACCTGACTATTGTAGTGGGTCCTCCCCATGCGTATCCAAATTGCTGAAGCCAGTTCAATGGTTCATCTTTCCATCCAAGTAGGATAGATTTGGAACTGGAGATCCGCGCTCCAGAGGCTTTACCAAAGGTGTCAAGTTTTAGATTGAGGGAATCGATGTTATGCCTAGAGAGCTCTAGGAAGAGAGAGGTATCGTTGGCGAACTGGATATTGAGCAATTCAGAGTCATCTGACATCTTAATACCAAGGAATTTAGGAGATAGAGTGTCATCTCTAAGGAGATAGAAAAGGGCATATGAGGCAATAACAAATAGGGCAGGGGAAGGAGGGTAGCCCTACCTAATGGATCTAGAGAGAGGAATAGGTTGGGATAGAGTTCCATTAACTTCAATCAGGGTGGAAGCATCTTTGAGGAGAATTTAGACATAGTAGCAGAATTTGTTAGGGAAGCCAAAAGCTTGGAGCATCATGAGGATGAAGTCCCACTCAACCCTGTCATAGGCTTTTTCAAAGTCAACAGGGAACATGGCAGAATCTTGGTTAGAGGTTCTGGCTTATTCCATGGATTCCCAACTAGTGACAAGGTTCTCCAATATATATCCACCTTTAATGAAACCAGTTTGGGTAGAGCAAATGAATTTTGGAAGAATCTTTTCAAGGGGGGAAGCTAAGGCTTTGGCTAGAATTTTATAGGAGACGTTAAGGAGGGTGATTGGTCTCCAGTTTTTAATGAGTGCTTTGTCCCCTTCTTTAGGGATGAGTTTAACAATACCTTTATTTATGAATTTCCCCAAGGTGCCATTGTCAAGAGCTTCATTGTATATGTCATAGAGGTCATGTGTGACCCATTCAAGATTGGCTTTTTAGAATTCTGTAGGGAGTCCATCAGGGCCTGGGGCCTTATTATCCTTGAGAGCCTTAATGGCATCAACAATTTCTTGTATAGAGATCCTGGCTCTGAGGAGGAGAGAATCATCCTTAGAGATTCTTTTAGGGATGATGGTACTACATTTATGTCGATCCTCTTTCGAGGCTTCATTATCTTCTGAGCTAAAGAGAGTCCTATAGAACATTTCAAAGGCCTCTTTGATATCATTGAGATCTAGGAATTCCTTGTTGTCTACAGTTATTCTATCAATTTTTTCTTTGTTCTACTTCTGCTTAAGGAGATTAAAGAAGATTTTGGAGCCTTTATCTCCAAATTGGAGCAAGTGGTTACGAGCTCTAATGAAGGCTCCCCTGATTTTGACTTGCTGCTATTTTCTGAGGATATCTCTGGCTTTAAAGACAAGCTTAGCCAAGGTAGGGGAAGAGGGATGAGTTTGGATATCTTGTTCTAATGAGTGGAGGTGAAGGGTGAGAGTTTTTTGTATGGCTCTAGAGCCCTTGGATTTCTTTTGGCCAATAGTTTGGAGAATTTTCTACCAGGAGGAGACATTCCTTGTCCATCTAAGGGTGCAGGATTGGGGAAGCTGAGGCTGTAAGTTGAAGAGCCTGACCACCTTAATGGCACCTAGGACAACTCTGTCTTTTAGTAGGGAGGTGTTGATAATAAATTTCTTAGTACAGGAGCTACTGCTAGGGATGGTGTTTCTAGTGTTATTGACCACTAGGATAGGAAAATGGTCATAAAGGGTAACAAGAAGGACAACAACCACATCCCCCAAGTCATTAGGGGAGAAGGAGAAGAAGTCATTATTAACATAAAACCTGTCTAGTGTGGAGTAGATGTGATTGGGGCCTTGCTGAAAGTTGCACTAGGTGTACCATAGGTCAGAGGTAGTAGTTTTAATGCCCTCAAGGGGGTCAAATAACTATAGTTTTTGTTTAAATTTGTCCTAGTGAGGTTTTTCTGAATTCTTCCATTCAAAAGGAAGTCCCCCAACCTTGTCATCTTGATGCTCAGTCATATTGAAGTCTCTAGCCACAATCCAAGGGATACTTGGAAGGGATGCTAGCCAATTCCAAAGGGACACTCTTTCCTTATAGTCATTAGGTGCACATATGAAGCATACTCCAAAGCAGGAGCCCCTACTATCTAGGGTAGCCTAGGCTTCTCTATTACATGGGGAGATTCCTTTATCCCTAATGTTGCTTGTCCACTTAAGGGCAATAAGAAGGCCAACTCCCCCCTTTCCTTTCGGGTGCTTGGTGCAAACTTTGATTGCGTCTCTCCAAATAAAGTCAAGTGAACTATCGAGATGGAACCCCACGGATTTAAGTTCTTGCAGCATCAAAAAATCTAAGTTCTTGTGATAACTTAGAAAAATTTTGATGACAAACTTCCTATCAGGCGACTCAAGGCCTCTATTATTCCAAGAGATGTATTTAATTAGAGAGAAGGATTAAGAGGGTCAACTAGGGAGACCACATGGATCTGCATATTTCTTCTTATTCTTGGAGCCCATAGGCCTACTTTTCTTCTTAGCCAAAGAGGATCCTTTCATAAGGTCATCCTCATCTTCACTAACTTTGGATGGTTCAATCCTAGTAACTGCATTTCCTCCTATGTCGGACCCAGACATCTAGGAGTCTGGAAAGCCAAGGAGCATCATGCTAGACCTGATTTCATCTAGACCCTTATTGGCATAGATTACTTCAATAACATGATTGTCCTCTATCTCTTTGAGCATAGATGTTGTTGAGGGGCTGGTGATGTTGACCTCAGGGGTTAGCCCTGCAAGTGATGAGGAGTCTGAGTTCTTGGGAGTTCCAGACCTGAGCATCAATCTTGCAGGGTTATCACTGGTGCTAGCATCATCAACACCTTGACTAGGGTTCTCAATTTTTTTAACCATTTTTTTAACTACAAAGTTAGTCAGGGTTTGAGAGGTAGTGGGTGAGCTATTATTTGCGGGGAGGGGGTAGTCATAATTGCCCATGAATTGGCTAATAGTTGGGATATTAGGTTGGATTTGATTCGGGGTGTTCAGGTTGTTAATTTTCCTCCTTCTCTTTCTAGAGGTGACCAACTAAAAACAGTCAGAGGGCGATTCTACAGGACCATTTGGGGGGTCTGAGGCAGGGTCGAGGGGTTCAGAGACAAGGGGCGTGTGATCAATATGCATAGGAATTAATTCTACCGGATTGGTGATGGGTACATTAGCTTCTTTGTTAATAGAGAGTGGGGTGGACGAATCTTGATTAATATTGGTTTTAGGGTTTGAGGATGCATCGGTTAAGTTAACATTGAGTTTTTGTTTTCTACGATTAATGATTGGGCAATTTTTCTGAAGATGCCCTTCTTTCTTGCAGAGAAAGAAGGCATTTAAGCCTCCAAGCATTTCAATGGGGCAGACAAAGGTTTCTCCATTGATGTTTAGGGTTAGAGATAGTGGGATATCAATCCCTGGCTTAATTGATACAAGCATTTTGGCATCTAGGTTAGGTACCAGGTGGGCCATTTCATCAATACAGATTGTTTTTCCAAAGGGCTCCATTAATTGGGGAAGAAAACACCAAATAAAGGGAGGGAGATCTTTTAGGATGACCCATCTGGGGGAAGATAGTGCGAGAACCTCTTCACCAACCACCTCCAGAGACCATGCTAGGGCATGAAAGGAAGTATTCCCAACTGTCCAGTATTGACGTTTTAGTGCCTCATGAGTGTTAAAGAAGATAAGGTAGAGACCCTTTTGTATTTGTCTGCAGAACGATATCTTAAGCCCCAGTTTCAAATTCCAAAGATTATGAAACCAATCATCTAAGAATTTCCTAGGTGGACATTTCTCAATATCAACACACGCAAAGAAAATGGCCGTATTACTTAACCTAGCCTTTTTCGAAGTAATTTAATTTATCATTTCATTAATTGGTGAGATGCAGAAGGAGTCCAAAGTAGTGCCGAAGCCTTAAGAAATCGCGTGCTAGGGTTGATTCCATTTGCAGGAGGGGCAACGATTTCGGTGAATGATTTTTTCAGAGGAGGTTTAGTTTGAGCTGTGGATTTAGGGCCATTAATGGCACCACCATCTGATTCTGGCTCCATAGGGAACCAAGGTTAGGTCACATGAGCAACAAGGTAGGTGAGGGCATTTATAATTAAATGAAGCCCAACGCAATAAATTTGCAGAGTTAAAGAAAATTGAGAAATAGAGCAACAAAGAAAGGATTCCAAACCGGGTGGAGGAGATTTAACCCCTCCACAGAGATGCTGAGGTGTCCACTTCACTTAGGTTGCCTCGAACAGCCTGCTTATAGCCAGATTGAGAGTTCGCAAACCCTAAGATTCGCAGTCACCGAAATTCGCAGTCTCATTTTCCAGTAAAAAATCAAAATTTTAATTTTTTTCTCATTTTAAATTCTTCCCTTTTTAAGTATGTGGTTAGCTTTATGATGATTTCATAGCATGGACATTTGTTTAATTTCTCGAGTACAAGAGGCTTTTATTACTTTGACCTTTGAAGTATTTGTAGAGAAGTAATAAAATCTTTTTATAAACTAATATATACAAAAATTAGGAGATTACATGAACTAAATATTTTAATGTTTTTACAGAAGCATGAAAATGCAAATTCTACTTCAACCAAAAAACATCCAAACACTAAAATTATCATAATATCCATCAAATTTTCTTTTGTAAATGAACAATAAATACAAAATATCTAACAAATTTAGCTCCCATTTACCACTAAAGTCCCACCATAACCAAAAGGTATATATCTGGACAATCAACCATATATTTAGTAAATTCAAGAACCCTAGATTTGACAATTGAGATGAAATTTTTGCTTAGTCAAACTTAAATTGATCAAGTAAAATCCTTTTCCACATATCTTTTCAAAAGCTTTCTTGTCAACCATGCATGCAAGATAAAATGAGAAAGCATAAACGTAACTTGTTTACAAACTTCTTCTTTTCACATGAACATAAAAAAAATGAAAATAAACTTATTTCGTAAAAATCAAACCACGTGCTTGACAACCATACTATACATTCAAACACTACATAGAAACATAAAAAACTAAAAAAAAAACTTATTTAATGAAAATCAAAGCATGTGCTTCACAACCATACTATAATTTCAAGTACTGTTGTACAAACATAGAAAAAATGAAAAATAAACAAACTGACAACCATACTATACTTTCAAATAGTGACGTATAATTTGTGAGTTAGAATTCTCCCTAACTAATGAATGACGAAAATAAGGTCACTTGATGGCTAAACATGATATATATGAATTGAAGTTTGAATTCTTCAAGATAGTGGAGAGGGGCCAGTAGTTGAATGGGGTGCAATAGTCATTATAGAAATTGTGCTTATAATATCCAGTCTTGCCACATAGTTGTACTATATATTGCAAATAAATAATCCACATGTAAAATTAAAAAAATACCAAATGTTGATCAAAATGGACCAATACTTGAACATAAGAGAATCTATAAATGTTATATAAAAAAGGTATAAATGCATTAATTAACAAGTGAAATAGATCATTTTTTGTTTCAAATAAAATATCATATCTATCCACTATAAGTGTGTCATTTATAAAATAAATTACTCCCTTAAACAAGTACTCTTTATCATAATGAAAAAATATTACTCTTATGTGTACAACTATTGGGGTAGCAATGTATATGCATTGGAGTATTTCATATTAATAATTTGTCTTATCACAAATATAAAAGGTGAACTCAATAAATACCTTGTTTTTCTCCATGAAATGTGAGGGACTATCCAAAGATTGAAGTGTTCAACAATTGGTCCCTTTGTGTTCATATAAGCTTTATTTTATATAATAATATATTGTTTTTTATAACAACATATATATTTTTGTGTTCAACTATTGGTCCTTTGGTGTTGGATATAAAAGCTAGAGATACCACACACTTATTATTACTAATAGGTATTTGGTCCATTTAAGTTTCATATAAGTTATATTTTACATAAAAATACAATATTATATTAATTACAAATGATATTTTTTTATTCAATAACAAGGGATTTTTAGATTAAGTTTTGGTTGGATCTTTAAAAAGTCATTTTTTGGACACATTGCACTAGAAGTGTTATTCAAACCTTAGTTGTAGATAGTTAAGTGCGCATATTACATTTCAAGAAAAGAACGAAGGTCTTATGATATTCCATGTGACGGCTACATGTTGATGAAATTAGCCCTAACGACTAATAGTCCCTCCAAAGTAAATTGACGAAAACCAGGTCAAAATGAGGTAGCTTGACGGCTAAAACACTCTCCGAAGTAAATCTTTTTGTCTTGACGAGGTCTCTGTGAAGTTATAAATTAATAGCGTTTCATTGCATATGCTATGATAGAGTTTGTTTTTCATTAGACCGAGTAGATTAATCTGCTTCTTTTGGTAGAGATCTAACTGCTTTTTGTTTAAATTTCCCTTGCTTTCTGTGAGGAAAAGACTTTAATTGAATTTCAATTTTTTTTCTTAGGTACCCAAAGAAATGGGTGATCCTGGCTTCATCTCAGGAATGATTGGTTGCGCCATTCAGTTGGGTGCAAATCAGATCATTCAATGCATCAATGTTGCCATCAGATGCAGGAAAGGGTTGGATGCCCTCAAAATTCAATCGCTGAACATGAAAATGAAAGAATATCGAAAAGCTTTGAACTCTAGCAGAATGGGCACATCCCCTCATCTTCTTTACCCTCAACGGTCAATATCTAGTTGAACGAATTGAATGCTCTTCTGGAGGAAACATCTGATCTGACACAACACTGCACTATACGCTCATACAATCATCTCTTTTCTCGTTACAGAACGAGTAGAAAGATAAGGAAACTCATTAAAAACATGGAGCAGCATGTAGCCTCCACGCCTTCCGTTGCTTTTCTGCACCAACTGCATCAGCATGTGCTCAATCGGCAAGTACTTGAACAGATTAAAGAGATGAAAGATTCTCTTAATCTGAATACTTCAGCACTTGCCCAAACAAGTGGAGGTTTTCAATTCGCTTCTTCACCCCCTCCCAGCATGAAGTATATTGAGGAGGCACTCGTTGTCGGACAAGTTTTTGCATCCGCCAGATTTGAGGAGCTAATTGATTCAGAGCAGCACAAAAATGTGTCTCGTTTCGGCATACTTGGGAAGGGCGGAGCCGGGAAGGCTCTACTGCTTAGACGAGTCTTCAACAGTAACCAGCTACAGAATCTCTTTTGCAATGACTTGATGCTTTGGCTTACTGTTTCACAAAATCCATCATTCAATGTTCTTAGAAATGAGCTTGTCAAACAAATAACTTTTCAAGTAAATGAAAGATTGGACAGCAGGGAAGAAGACTCTGTGAAAACATGGTTTAATCAAATCATGAGAAAACACAAGTTTGCCCTGTTTTTAGATTATGTTTGGGAAACAAGTGCAGCATCCTTATTAGAGGAGCTCTGTGTTCCTCACTTCACACACCTCAACTCCAGCATCATCATTGCCACTTCCAGAAGTAAGAGTGTTCTCTCACAGATGGGTGTTCCAGCTCGATCAATCATTCATATGCAAGACTTGACCGAGAATGATAGCTGGAGATTGTTTTCTTTCCATGCTTTTCCACACAGCGATGGAATTTTACCCATGGGCATTGACCAAGAAATAGCGGAGCGTGTTTGCAAGGAGTGCGGAGGGCTTCCATTAGCCCTGAAAGTAATTCGACAGGCAATGGCAGGCATAACTCAGTCAAATGAATGGGAATTCACACTCCAGAGGTTGCAGAATGATTACACCATTTGTAGATTAGGATAAATCGAAATCACATTAGATAAGTATAGTTTCTTTTGCTCACAATAATACACTTACCTTTCACATTCTAAGCGTTCAAAACCTTTCAAATTGGGTGGAAATAAGACAGATAAGATGACACACCAACATTCACTATTCAATCATGTGTACCTTAAATTTTTATGTAATTGTCATTATTAAAAGTTATTCAATTGATAAAACAGTTTAAAATTTATCAATTACTCCCTTCATTAATTTATGGAGTGTTTTCTTTATCAAACCTTGTTTACAAAACAATTTAGAAAGACATTTA
Source organism: Cryptomeria japonica (assembly GCF_030272615.1). Lineage (NCBI taxonomy): Eukaryota > Viridiplantae > Streptophyta > Pinopsida > Cupressales > Cupressaceae > Cryptomeria > Cryptomeria japonica. The sequence goes on from NC_081409.1 coordinate 801,186,462, forward strand.
GAATTTATTATAAACACTAGTCTATTTTTTCTACAATTTTCATTAGAAACATAATAATAAAATATTTAATTATAATATTACAATTTGTTTTCTATGCATCGTTATTGTTAAAATTATATTCATCTTATTAAAAATAAACAAAAAATCATAATAAGATTTTTTAAGATGCAATAAAAATATTCTTTTGTAATTACAATATGAACTTTTTTCATTCTAACACAATGAAATAAATAAATATTTTTTACAATTTAATATAATATTTTTTCTTACCATTACAAAATAAATGTAATAATCAATATTTATCATTCCTATAACTAGCTAGCCTTCTATCAACTAGACATTCCACCATATTACAATAGAATGATTAATTATAATAATAATATTATATATAATTATATATTTATTTATAGTTAATTATTCTATTGTGATATGGTGGAATGTCTAGTTGATAGCTAAGAATGATTAAATATTTTTCTATATTATATTAATATATAAATTTAATATAGAATAATAATTAATTTGATAAATATTTGAATAATTTAAATTTATATTTTAATATAAATTTTTAAATGACCAATAATAATTTATTTTTTTATTATAATATATATAATTAACAACTCCCCATTATAATAATACATTATTCATATATGTAATGCAGCAGCCATTACCCTGTGCTTCGAATACAACTTCAATTGTCCAATCACCGACACATATATGAATAATGTATTATTATAATGGGGAGTTGTTAATTATATATATTATAATAAAAAATAAATTATTATTGCTCATTTAAAAAGTTATATTCAAATATAAATATAAATTATTCAAATATTTATCAAATAAATGCAATTGACTTGTTCATTTACTCATCTCTTTTCAATCCCACGTTATTTGATGTGCACATCTCCCCATTACGCTGACCTCCATATCTTTTATCTGCCCATCTACACAATCTCAGACCATAAATCAGATATTTCAGCTATTACAGGATTTGTTCGAGGGACAAATAATTCCCCATGGAAGGCGGCAACAAAGGCGAGGTTACCTCTGGTTTTCAAAAAAAGGCCCGATTAAGATCCCTCTTCAGAGTATTAAAGGCTTTTTTCCCTCTTCCATACCTTATGTTTTTATGACAATTATGTTTTACTTAAAGTATAAGTTTACTTTAATATATTTCTATGTTATGGAAGTCTTGCACTCAGTAAGACATGATCTTTGGTGTGTTCATTAAGAATCATTCAACTTCATCACTGATTTATAGATCGAAATTTCTTGTGACTGATTTAAACGAATAATAAATCTTCTTAACTTGCACATTCAAGCATTTCCTTAGAAAACTTCCATTGTTATAAATTAACCAAACATGCAAAAGATAAAACCAGAAAATATACACTTCCAAAACATGCCTACTGTAACTCTTGACTTTTCACGAGAGGTGCAAAATAAAATATCATGAAATTCAAAACTCTGCCCTTCTATTCAATGCTCTAAAATAAATAGAAAATAAGGATCTCCTGACATTAAAGAAGAAATCACACAACATTTTCACGTACATTCAACAATCTCATCCCCACTACGTGAAATTCAAGCAGGATGACGGCTTCGATTGCGAGGGTAACGAAGATCTGATTGCACAACATTCTTTCTGAAAGACCCACCAAAATAGCAGGGGCTTTCCTCATCGATCCTTCCAACACAAGGTGCTGCATTAGTACTAAAACTTCTCGGGATTTCACTCCCTTGCGCTCCAGGAGATGATTTACTCGTCTGAGAAGCTGCCCTAACCAGCTCAGCAAATTCATCATCATTTCTAACAGTGGAGCTGCTGAAGCTCTTTGGCGGGGCAGCCATAGAAACACCAAGACCGCTATAATTAGCCCTCCCTGCACACTCAGATATGCTTCTCATATAAAAGTCTCTGGCTTTCACAAGGTATGGAATTGGGGAAAAAGCCTTAATTCTTCTGTAGAGTGATCTAAATCGGGGCATTTTCCGAGCACCACTGGTGGATTCGCCATTATTGCCGCCTTCCATGAGGGATTGTTTGTTTGTTTCTCAAATAAATTTTCTAAAATCTGAAATGTCTGATTCCTGGTCCGTGAACCGGCATATAAAGATAAATAGGTCAGCGTGATAGGACATTTGTGCATCGAATAACGTGGGATTGAAAAGAAATAAGGGAATGAAAAGTCAAACAGCAAGAGACAATTGCATTTATTTTATATCTTTCATTTTGACAATTGGATTTGTATTGGAAAGAAAGGTTAATGGCGGCTGCATAATATTAATGGATAATGTATTATTATAAGGGGGAGTTGTTAATTAAATATATAAATTATTGTTCATTATTTTTTTTAAAAAGAGTAGTTCAAATGCATGTTTTTTTTTGGAGTTAAATTGTGTGAAATTTTCAGATTCGATTTTTTTCAATCAAATCTACTGATTTATCAAAACAAGTGGAAAGTGAAAAGAATTGCACATAGTCAATGGGCCTTTGATCTACTGGTGAAGTTGAAAGGCTTTAAATGAGCCCATCAAGATTTGAATCTTGTTGAGTGTAAGGCTCCGACATCATAAGGGATGAGACCCTCGCTGGACTGGTAGCTTGCAGGCTTCATGCCCTTGCTGTGCTGGCAGCTCACAAGACCAGGAGTATCGTCTAAGTTTTAAGAAGTTCTGAAATTGGCGATCATCATTCTTCCTTGTAGTGTTGGTAAGAAAGGAAAAAGAGCGAAGTAATATCTAACAACAAGATGTAGGTGAATTTCTCCTTGCCAACAACAAAATCTATGGTGGTCTTTTGGGAAAAGATTTTGAAGAACGGATTGAAGCATGTTTTCAAAATCGATGACCCCACATTCCTCCAAAAGGTGAGTATCATATTGGGTGATGAATACACACCGCCTTTCATTTGGAGTGCTTCGTGTGAGAAGGAGGTTCGTTAGGTTGCAACACAGATTGGTTGGAACTACGTCAAAGACATTCTTGGGGAAAGGGAGGCAAATAAAACAAATGGTGGTGGAGAGAAGAAGCAAGCAATGAGGGGCTGCCAAAAGATCAAAAAGATGGGTTCTTGTGGTAGCCAGAGCAAGAAGAAGAAACAATAACAAGCCTGAGCGGAAATTTTGAAGTTGAAGAGGTACTCTTTGTGACAATTTTTCAACTGATAGAATTTTGAATTTTGATAAAATTTTAATGTACATCTGTATGCAGTGGAGTAGACAACAACAATGTCTATGTAAATCTATAAGTAGTGGAGTAGACATTGGATAGGATGCTATAGACTATGAATTTTTTGATTTTGTGGATGTAGGAAGTGAACAAACTGAAATTCTTTTTCTAATCTTTTTAATAAAAAACCTGAAAAATTTGTCAATTAAAAACATAAAATTAAAAAAGCTAATTGATTTATTTGGTTATGTTAGGATGAGAAATTTCATATTGTAATTGCAAAATACTATTTTTGTTGTTTCTTAAAAGATCTATACTATGATTTATTTTTTATTTTTTTAATGCTATTTTATAAAATAAATAGAATATTTAAAATAAAGATGCATAATAAACAATGCCTAATATTATAACTATATGTTTTATCAATATGTTTTTAAAAAAAATCTAGAAAAAATAGGCAAGTGTTTATAATAAATTATAAATGTCTTACTAAAAGTACAATTGTTCAAAAAATAAAGGTTTCATTGAAAAAACTCAATAAATCAATGAATGGAGTAGTTGATAAATCTTTTTAAAAAGGGATATATTGAAGTATTCCCAATAGCAACAATTACAAAAAAAACTAAGCCAACCATGACTCAAAATTATGGTTGACTAATGAATGTCAGTGTGGCACCTTGTCATATGTCCATTGAATGGTAGTGTATTAAATTATGAAAAATATCAAGTGTACTTACCCAATATAATTTCCCATAGAAATCTTGTTCTTTATAGGTTTGTCCTAGTCTCTAAATCATAGCTATAAAGAATTTGAATATCATAGTGACTATAATGACAGCCTAATAAAGCTAAATTCATCCTTGAATATATAGAATACATATCTAAAATGTAGTTATTCTTTCTTTAAAAATGACTCTCCGACTCTCTCTTGAAATATTTCTACATTTAAATCTATGTATTGTTGGTTCATTGTGGGGGGCTCACTACTCACCATTGGTTCATAGCTCGTTCTTGGTTCATTGTGTGTTATTCATTTATTGTTTTTCATTGGCTTGTTGCTCATTGGTGTGTCATTGCATGCTATAGGTTCTCCTTTATTGTTGGTTTGTTTCTCATCAAGGGTGTTGTCTTTTCACCTATTGTTCCTTATGGCATCCATTTTATTTTTGATGTTGTTGGTTATGGTATTAGCCTTTTTATGATTAATTTCTTGTTATAAGGTTGTGGTTCACCAGATGTAGATTCTCATGCTTCATCCCCAATTAATCCTTCCTGTGCTAAGGTTTGTCGCTCTTCTAGTGGTCTCCACCCTTATTTTGTTCCTACTCATCTAGCCTTAGGGATAAACCCCTACTTTGTTCTTCCTCTTCTCTTGTTATCATCAATGGATAGGTGGAATTGTATAACAAATATTTCTTCTATTATCATGCTTTCATCTATATGTTTAATGGTTGATTTGAACAAATGGTTTTTGTAGTATTGGAAGTTCCTTACTGTTTCAATAAGATTGAAATTTATGCCTGCAATAGGGGTTTCTTTATGTTAAGTCTAATAGACATCCTTTCACCTAAAGAGGTTGTTATGTCTTCCTTTAAACATTCTCTATCCGAAATGTGAATGGTTGGAGCGAGGGATGAGGTAGTTAGGCTATTCTCATGGGGAATTTTATTAACTTCCACCTTACCCACATTAGATTTTTTGCTACTTTTTGATGGGTTAACACCTTCTTTCCTTTATCAATTGAGGCCCAATTCCATAATTAAAGGAGATATTTCATGAGCTGGAATTAATTTATTTTAGGGGAATAGACTAGGGATTTTTTTAATGAGATGGATTTAGATAAAGAGGGGTCATCATTACAAAAAAGGAATTTTTATTTTAATTCCTTCACTTCAAGGAAGGTTAGGTTTTTGGCTTATAGGTAACACATTCTGGGCATGAATGAAATTCAAATGAGGGGTAGTTTCTAAATAGAAATTATAAATAAAATAAATTAATCCATGGTGTAATGGGGATAAACTACTTTAGTGGCACATTTATGCATAGTGGAAATTATAAAATATGGAAAACTAATAGGTTTATTATGCTTAAGGTTATTAAGGAGTTGACAGTGATACCCATGCATAGTAGAAAATATGCCCTGGATAGTGAAGTACTTAACAAGATAGTAGCTCATGACCCCCCATGGAGGAGCCAAATCATCTTTGCTAAACTTGTTTTAGTGGTGCTTAATATTTTCACCCTTCTCCAAGAATATTTTGATATATTATTCATATGATTGTTTCTAGATAAGGTAGTGTACCTTCTCTCCTTCACAACTTAGGCTAGTAACCTGAGCAATGAGTTCCTTTGTGATCATAATTTTTTTCTACCCACTTGGGCCTTGTCATCCCTCTAGCTATTCATGAATTATGATGATAATTACTTGTCTTTTCCTTTGATGGCTCAAAAAACTAAGGTGACCATTCCCCTAACTCTTTATGTAATTTTTATTTTAAGTACTTTTATCAATTAAATTACATTTTGGATTTACCATCAATAAAATATAATATAATGCTAGTAGTAGCATGGTGCAATGGTTAAGTTGTGGTGGAACAAAAATAGTCTTATACAATTATAATATGAAATTCTCATCTTAATGCAACCAAATAAATGAAGTAGCTTTTTTCTTTATAGTGAAATTTTATTTATTTATAACAATAGTATTGTAATAATTAATACCTTCCAATCTTTTGACTAGACATTATCAATTGGCCTTGGCTTCTTACAATAGAATGTAAAAGGCACATTCTCCTTATAGGAAAAGTATTTTAGGTATTAGATATATCATCATATTAATATATTCAAGACTAAATTTAGTTTTAATATACTATTATAATATCTATTAATATTTTAAGATTAGTTAAATCTACAAAAAATCACATTGGATACTCATAATAATACACTTAGAATTCATTTCTGAATCTTTTAAAACATACAAAATATGGTGGCATTGTGAAAATATATACCATGCCAACTCTCTCTAACTAAGCAGGAATTTTTAGACATAGATAACTTATTTCTTTCTGTAATTTTTATTGGAAGTACTCTGATTTTCAGATATATCATCAATAACAATATATTCAAGGATGAATTTAGCTTGATCAAGTTATCATTATAGTCTCTATGATACTCATGTTCTTCATTATGTTTTAGAGATTAGGATAAACCTACAAAAACACAAGATGACTAAGACAATCACATTGGGTAAGTACAATTTCTTTTTTCTCATTATAATACCCTTACCATTCACATTTTAAGCCTTCAAAACCTTTAAAATTGCGTGGAGATATGACAAGATGGCACACCAACATTCACTAGTGAATCATGATTTTTAAATCATGTGGAGCTTAAATTTTTATGTGATTTTGGTAATTGAAAGTAATTCAATTGATAAAAAGCCTACTATCAACTAGACATTCTAACATATCACAATAGAGTGATAAAATGTAAATTGATATATAATTATAATAATAATATTATATCAATATATATAATATTATTATTATAATTATATAAATTTACAATTAATCATTCTATTGTGATATGGTGGAATGCTGATAGTAGGCTAGTTAGTTAATATTATTATTATAATTATATATTGATTTATAATTAATCACTCTATTGTGATATGGTGGGATGTCTAGTTGATAGTAGGCTATTTAGTTATAGGAATGACAAACATTAATATAATATTATTATTATAATTATATATCAATTTACCTTTAATCACTCTATTATGATATGTTAGAATGTCTAGTTGATAGTAGGCTAGTTAGTTATAGGAATGATTAAATATTTTACTATATTATATAATATTTATGATTTTTTTATATATTATAATAAATAATTTGATAAATATTTGAATAATATAGATTTATATTTTAATATAGTTTTTTAAATGATCAACAATAATTTATGTTTTTTATAATATAGAGTTAACAACTATCCATTATATTAGTACATTATTTATTTAAATAATTCAGCAGTCATAAATGGCTGTGTCTATTCTCGCTCCATAATGGACCTTTAGTACAACGTGTTAGCGACAGGTTAATCAATCACAACCGTTAATTGCAAAATCGACAGTGTAAATCGGTACTATTGTTCTGGAACCAGAATAGACACATCCACCATAAACCTGTGCTTCACCGACATAAAATAAATGTAATTGTGTCTTATTTATTGACTTAGGTATTCATTTCCTCACCTCTTCTTAATTTCACGTTATTTGCTGTGCATATGTTCCCGTCATGCTGACCTCCTCATCTTTATATCCCACCCACACAATCTTAGACCATAAATCAGATATTTCAGCTATTACAGGATTAATTTCAGGGACAAATAATTCCCCATGGAAGGCGGCAACAAAGGCGAGGCCACGGCCACTGGTGTTCAAAAAATGGGCCGATTAAGATCACTGTACAGAAGAATTAAGGCTTTGTCCCCTCTTCCATACCTTGTGAAAGCCTTAGATTTTTATGTGAGAAGCGTGTCTGAGTGCGCAGGAAGAAGCAATTACAGTGGTCTTGCTGCAGGTGGTCTAGGTGTTTCCACCATCAGCGTTCCAAACAGCTTCACCACCTCCTCCCTTACAAAAGATCATGATGAATTTGCTGAACTCGTGAGGGCAGCTTTACAGAGGAGTAAATCATCTCCTGGAGGGCAAGGGAAGGAAATTCCGACACCTTGTGTTGGAAGGATCGACGAGGAAAGCCCCTGCTATTTTGGTGGGTCTTTCAGAACCAATACAACGCAATCCGATCTTCGTTACCCTCGCACTAGGAGCTCTCATCCTGCTCGAATTTCACGTGTTGAGGAAGAAATTGTTGAGCGTAGGTGAAAATGTTGTGTGAGTTGTCCTTTAATGTCTGTAACTCCTTAGTTTGTACTTGTTCTATTCTGAGTGAACTTTTTTTTTGCACGTCTCCTAAAAAGTTAAAGAGTTACGTGGGCAACAGTTTGCATTATTTGGACGTATATATTTCCTGTTTATATCTATTGCACTTTAAGTTAATCTATACGAATTGCGTGAACGTGGAAGTTAAGATGTATTATTCTTGTAGGTCACTCGCTATTATTTTTTTTGATCAGTCACAAGATAAAGGTGCTCTGCCTTTAATATGGAGTTACACAGTATAATATTTTTTTTCACATATCTGTTTTATTATCACGGTAAGTAAGGTTTGCTGTTAAAATTGGAATATAAGGTTAGGTAAGTTTCTTTTATAATTGGGTAGGTTAGCTTTACTGTTTACTGTTTTTATCTATTGCGCTTGAAGTTAATCTATACGACACGCGTGAATGTGGAAATTAAGATGTATTTATTCTCTTAGGTCACTCGCTATTTCCTTTTAGATCAGTCACAAGAGATTGATGCTCTGCTTTTAATATGCAGTTACACAGTATAATATTGTTTTATTATCAAGGTAGGTAAGGTTTACTGTGAAAATTGGAATATCATGTTTGGTTAGGTTTCTTTTAAAATCAGGTAGGTTAGCTTTACTGTTAAAATTGGAATATCATATGAAGAGAAATTTCTTATCGTTTTTCATTATTTGTAAGTGCACTTGTTTTATGTTCATTTGTACAGTTGTGAAGAATTTATTTTATGTTCATGTTTATCAGTCAGTCTGTGAGAAGAGAAGACTGCTGATGTATTGATTGGGTTTTATTTTTTATTAGAAAAGTGTATATATTAATTTAATGAAAAAGAATATACAATATAAAGTAACAGTTTGGTAGAGGCGCTTCTAAGTCAAAAAGTCAGAAAGTAATAATATAGGCTGAATATAAAGGATTATTATATTAGCATTACAGCTAAAAGCTAGAGATTTGAGCAAAACCAAGTTACAAAATGAAAACTATTAACTATCTCTAAGAGTACAAAGCACATGCTCTTCCATGATGAAATTAAACATCTTAAATAAGACCCATCATGATCTTTAGCTATAACTGTCAGTTGGGACTACAGTCTTCATAATTGTGATTGGAGCTCTGAATCAATGTTGTGATTCTTCTTAAAAGGATGCATTGAGAAAAAGATTCTGAGATCATATTTTGTGAGCAGTGTAGCCCTAGAAGAGCTATCAGATTTTCACAATCCATGCAAGAATTCACTTGTTATTTTTGAGTTAGATTGTGTATGATTTTTTTTAAAAGAAATATTAAGTAAAATTAAACTAATGTCAAATAACACATTTGTAAATATTTTAAGAAAGAAATTTAAAAGAATGACAATTTTAAGTAGGATGTCATGTCGTGAAAGACATAACTAGATGTACTCGTGCACAATTTCATCACTTAATAAGAAAGACAATAGATAAAATTCACAACACCACTCACTCAAAAAAACACTAAGGGATTCAAATATCTAGATTTGATATTACTAAATATTAATAATCTAGAGAAGTGTGATTTATGAAATGACATCACTCCCTTGAAATAGTAGAATAAGGATTACAAAGAAAGAGTATTTACGTAAAAATAAATTAAAAAATTGGGTCAACATGGGAGAGACTTAAATGTCTCAACTTTTTGCATCATTATAGGAGGAAAAAAAAAAGTCAATACACAACATATAGAGATATGATAAGAAATTTATAAGAATTGATAACAAATTATCTTGCATGTATCCATGTATTTGGTGATCTCACAATAATGGATTCCGCTTCAACATTTTGCAAATTTAAAAATGAATAAAAGTATTCATTTGTGAGATTTTTTTTTTGAAGATTCAAAATATATTTTTAAAAAATAAAAATAAATTATGCATATTTTTATGTAACTTTTAATAGCTTATTTTTTTATAGTAATCAACATTTTTTTAGAATTGATGTTTATTGTGTCCAGTATAACATTTTTAATAGAAAGAAAAAAAAAATAGTTTTCCAAATATAGATTTTTCACATCATAATTTTTTGTTGCATATTTTTTTTTAGTTAATTTTTGGAGTTAAGGTAATTATAATTTGGAAAGAGGTGTATTATGTCCAGCATAAATTTCTTTTTTTGTGGATTTGAATTAACATCTTCTTTGTGTGTTGAAAGGAGGATATCACTACCCGCGAAAAATATATTTTTTACATTTTTTTTTCTGTATACTCTTCTTTTTCCACATGTGTGAAACAAATACCTTAATGTTAGATGAAAAACTTGCATTCATAAGAAATAAAATGTAAATATATTAATGAAATTAATAATATTAAAAATTGAACTTTTTGCAAAGCTTATAATAAGGACTACATACAAATTAAAACTTCTAAATGAATTCATTTGACCCCCCAAAAGTTAATATAAAAGTGTTTTTTTGTCAGCATTTTGATAGGGGCAAAGGAGATTTCATTGGAGGTATGATTTAAGACTTGAGAGGTTCTATCCCTTTTCAATTAATTCCTTCAAATGAAGCTTCTCACGTCTTAAATCATTAGATTTTCTAAAAAACATTTGATTTCAGTAAAAGTCAAGATGTACCAAAGTTTGTAACCAATCATTGTGGGATGTACCACTACAAGGGTATCAAAGGTCCTCCAAATAAGAATCACAAACATAGATATATAAATATGTAGAAACCTAAACTATATCATTGAATTACATGAATAATAATTCTAGGATGTCGTAAACTATATCATTTTTATAGGTAGACGTTAAATCCATAATTATGTTAGAGTACACGTTCATAATGTGCAACCTCATTAACTAACTTAGCCAAGCATTTAATATTTTGCTTTCGGCAGCTGCTCCCGCCGCTTCTAGTTTCTCTGTGTGGATCCCATATTGATATCGTGATCCCACGACTTCCACACTCATTCTGGTTATAAATACAGGATATTGTGATTGTAATCTCATCTCTTATTGAGCAATGTAAATCATTCTGTTTGGTTTGTGAAGGTTCATTCGCAGATCAGGTTCCTGGGTTTTCTATCATGGTATCAGAGCCTCTGACTATGTATCTCCTTCCGACTTTGAGAGCTTCGTTCCTTAGGGTTTCTATGGATTGAGGCCTTTTAGCATTTCATTCACATTCATAGGTGATCAGCTCCTTTCCAATCGATAGTGTCTCTGGCGGCATCATTCGCTGCAGATCCGTGGAGATAAGCGGTTTAAGGCCTTGCAAGTGACGCCCAGTAATCACAGCCTGTGTAGCTAGTGGGAGTTAAATATTTCCTGAGCAGAGGGCCCGCAAATATATGTTTGGAGAGCTGTGGAAGAGGCGTGCTAGTGAAGAGATAGGGAGTGGTGCATTGCCCTCCAAGAAATAGTGCTGATGTGGTGCATTGCCCTCCAAGAAATGATCTTGCAGTCCTTTTTAGCCGCCATGCTGCTTTAATGGTCACATGGATCAATGAGGAGCTTGCTTTGACAAACTACCATGCTGCTTTAATGGTCACATTGATCAATGAGGAGCTTGCTTTGACAAACTACGCTGTGAACAAGGTATTTTCTCATAATTCTACCATTGTATGACAGATTTACTAGCTTGACTTTTCCGGTTATCCTTGTTGTTTCTTGGCAAAGTTAGTGTTTGGGAATTGTAATTTCAGTTTGTATCTACTTTGGGGTGTATCTTTCATATCAGTCCCTTGTCTGCCTTTGTACATCATGTCAGATCCTAGGATTGAATTGCTGAGTCCACACAACTATCACACATGGAAGCTCAAAATGGTTCAATTGTTGCAATCTCGAGGTCTTTAGAAAATGTTGGATGCTGACCAATCCAAATTCGCTAAGGCATTTGAGAATTTTGTTCATAGAAACAAAATGGATGAGGCAAAATGACTCATCGGTCTTCATGTGTCGGATAATTTGTTGTTTCATATTGCTGAGTGTACAACACCTAAATAAGTATGGGATAAGCTCACTGAGTTGTATGGTAAGGTCAACCAATTCTAGATCTTGCAACTTGAAGCTGATCTCACTTCTCTCACTCTAGATGCATTTCCCTCTATTCAAGATTTTCTTGCACAGTTTAAGTCAATTTTGTCTCAGTTGAAAGGATATGGTCATGCCAAACAAGATAAGGAGTGCATTTTCTTGATCCTATCTAAGCTTAGAGGTCCTTTCCAAATTTTTTCCTTTACCTTCAATTCTACTATGGATGCTATGGGAGAAGACCATAAAATGCCTTCCTTTGAGGTGTTTTGTGATCGTTTGACTAGGGAGCAGACCAAGTTGATTCAGATGGATGCTCATCCTAAAAGTGATGCTTTGATGGCTCAATCTCCTAAGAGCAAGAGTAAGTATAAGAAGAATCTCAAGACAAATTCATCTTCTGGTGGCGAGACATCCTCCACACCTAAGGTGAAGAATGATCAATGGACTAAACCTCCTTCTCCTCCTCCTTCTAACTCAGAAGGGTCACCTTCTAAGTATAAGAAGAAAATGGAGAATTATTCCTTTCAAGGAAAACCCAGGCATAATGATGCACAATATTATGTGAGGCTAGCAGCATTGGAGGAAGCTATGAAGAAGTGCAACCTTGTCATGCCTAAGTCTTCTTCTTTGGGAAAAGTGCAAGCTCTCTCAGCTAAGGCTCCGTCCTCTACTAGTTCTAGTTGGATTCTTGATTCTGGTTCTTCTCACCACATGAATCACATTGTAGATCTTTTTTATTCTGTTTTTGATAGTCCCACTTCACATATTGCTATTGGGAACTCTTCTTAGATTCCAGTTTTGGGGATAGGCTCAATTCAAATGCAGGATGTCAACATTTATGATGTTCTTCTTGTTCTTGATATTTCAAAGAATCTCCTTTCCATCTACCAAATTTGCAATCATGGTGATGGAAGGATCATTGAGTACTCTCCTATAGAGGTGACTATTCGACAGATGCAAGATCCTGACAAGGTCATTGCTACAAGCACAGTTGATCTTGCATCTCATTTGTATAGGTTTGATAGATTTGAGTCTTCATCAGGACCATCCCTTATTTCTCATGTAGATTTTGTGAGCAAGCTTTGGCAAGAATGGTTTGGGCACCTGAACTATAGATATCTTCAACAGATGAGTGCACAAAATTTGGTGAGTGGTCTACCTCACATCTCTTGTTCAAATGGAGTTTGTCTAGGTTGTGTCCTTGGAAACCATCATAGAGATGCCTTTTCTAAGGGTTTGGCCACACGTTCTTCAATGCCCCTTGAGTTGGTGCATAGTGATCTCATGTCATTTCTCGCTCCTTCATTTTCAAGGGCCAAGTATGTGCTCACCTTAATTGATGACTTCTCTAGGCATACATGGGTGTACTTTTTGAAGTACAAGGATGAGGTTCTTCGACATTTCATTACCTTGCATTTGTGGAGAAGCAGTAAGGACATTCCCTTCAAAAGATTCACATAGATAATGGGGGGAGTATATCAATGAAGCATTCCAGGAATTCTATCATGCTCGAGGTATTCTTCATCAACACATGATGCCATACACTCCTCAACAGAATGGTGTGGCCAAGAGGAAGAATATAACCTTATGGGAGATGGCCAGTTGTATGATTCAGTCTAGATAATTGGCTCCATCTTTTGGGGCAGAGGATGTTAATTGTGCCAATTACATTCAGAATCGTATGCCTCACAAGGCAGTTCCGAATATGACTCCTGAGGAGGCTTGGTCTCATGTCAAGCCCAAGGTTTCCTCTTTTAGAGTATTTGGTAGTGATGCATGTACATTCATTCCAGATGGTCGATGCAAAGTGTAGTCACATAAATCTGTCCAATTTAATTAAATGATTATTTCCTATTTATTTGATTAAAAATCCACTATCCATCAGTTAATTAAATCAATATTTAATTAATTCATCTTCAAACATTCTCCTATTAATTAAATAAATTATTCAATTTATTTTAATTAATTCATTAAACCAAATTCAAATCAATTAAATGAATAAATCTTATTTATTTCATTTAAATCCACTATTCCTCTTTTAAATAAATTAAATAAAACATTTATTTAAATCATTTATTCCCCCCCCACTTGCATTTTCCTACAAATGCAACTTGCACGCATTTATTGAAATAAATGAATTTTATTTTAATAAAAATCCTATTTTCCCTCACCCACCAAACCCACTTGCAAATCTAATCCCCTTCTAGATTCTTCTAACCCCTTCCTAATTAGCCTAATCCATTCCCTAATTATTGTCACATTCCTAAGCAACTTGGAGTCACTTCTCAAAGACTTCAAAGTCTTTGAAAAGCATTTAATGCTTTGTGTGTTCAATAATTTAACCTCCAAACTCTTCCATGACCATTAATGGCTCTTACATGACCCTTAATGGCTCTTACATAACCATTTATGGTTATTTCAACTTGCACTTATGTGTCTCCTCAAGCATTTATTGCTTTGACCATGGTTATCCCTTTTGCCATTGCACAAGATTTTATCCATTGGATAAAAGCTTTATTCTTTGAATAAAGAATTTATTCACTCAACCCAACCTTGACCCTCACCCCCAAGTTAACTCCCAGGTCATGTCAAGCATTTAATGCTTATTCCCTCCCCTCTCAAACCTATCTCACATTGACACTTGTCAACCAGGGATTGGGTTGAAAGCCCTCACATGGATCTCAAATCATTCAATCCTGACCCTTGTTGAGATTACTCAATCTCAATCATCCATTGCTCCAATTTTCCTATAAATAGAGCCCATTTCTTCATAATCCATATCCTGAAAACTTGTATGCATTTAATCTATAGTGAATTTTAGAGAGCATTTTAGCATAATAAACTCATATAATTGTCATTTTGGTTTAAAACAAATCATCTTAGTATCTATAACATTTAGTATTAGCTTTTCATTCATATTTAGAGCAAATACTTTAATCTTGAATCTCCATAAGCATCCATAGTGCAAAAAGTTGCTGAGAGCTACACTATTTTGGAACTTGGAGAGGAGAGGAACAAGGAAGGATAAACTACCAGCATGGTAGAGAGCATTTGGAGGAGCTTAGTTGCTTTTTGTAGATTCCTTAAGCTTTCTTTTTGCTTAGTAGTGTCTTTCTTGATATGCTTGCTTAGAATAGTTTTTAAATTATGATTTTCTAACATCTAACAATCAACTTCTTGTTGTTTCTTGTTCAGGTGTTTGTTTATCCTAACCTTGTCCTTTTCGCAGAGCATCATTTGGTGAACCTGACGTGAATCCAAGTACCAAAAAACTTTAAAAAAAAAACTAACATACATGTTTGAATGTTGAAATTGACACACAGGTCGTGCTTTAGCACTTTTGATCGCATTGTAGCGCTATTGCAACTTGTTATTCTAGCACTATTGTTTATACAATAGCGCTATTGTCTCAAGTTTGGTGCTATTGTTCTGGTTTTAGCGCTTTTGTTCTTATTTCAACTCTTTTGAGTTTATTCTAGTGCTTTTGTATTCACTGTCAAATTCTTCTTTTAGCGCTTTTGTTTCTGTAAAAACGTGTTTTTGGTTAACTAGCGCTTCTATTTTCACACATACTAGCGCTATTGTAACAAAACATTGTAAGGAAGGCCTTGTAACCAAAACTTTGATTTGTTCTAGGCTTGTGGAAGCCCCCTGTTAGGTGTGGATTTTACTAACTGTTTGCTTTTTGTGCAGGTCTAAAACTCACTTCCTTAAAATCAAAATTTTGTTTTTGGTGTTTTAAAAATTGAACAAAACAAATTTGTTTTCTTGCAAGATTAGGATCATTTGCATTTGGTGCTCTAAAAATTGAACAAAACAAATTTACTTCCTTGCAAGTTAGGTTCATTTTATTTTGGTGCTTAAAACAAGACAAGACAAGACAAATTTCTTTCTTGCATCAAACTAAAATTTACAATCCACACTTCAAAATTTTGGTGCAAGTAAATTCACAATCAACTTGTCTCATTTTTTGCAAAAGCTATTTACTTCAAGCAAATGTGCTTTTTATTAAGTTGACCAGGATTTCATCTTCCCAGTTACTTAAACATATTGCCTTTGAAGTTAAAAAGAACATCATGGTTGTTGGAGCAACATCTCCAATTAGATAGAAAATCATTGCAATCACAAGTTAAAAAGAACAAGTGTTTTTTGTGATTACCACACTTGTGCAAAAAGTTGGTCGAGTGGTCCTACTTCTAACACACACTATCCTCTCCCTTGGCTTTCGTGGTCCTAAGTGCAAGAGAAAAGTGTTAGTAACACTCAAATTTTTATCTTTTTAAGAAAGGACTTCCAAGAGACACATCACACTTGGGAACGACCTTGCACGGTAAATCCTTCAAGCCACTATAGAAATCAGGTGAGAGTGAAAGCTGTAGCCTTGGGTATAGTTGTTCCTACAGTGTAACTTGCCAAAAGGACAAATGGGCCCCACCACAAGTTACAAGGCTCTTAAGTGAGTCACTGTAGATTGAACTTATGCCCAAAGACATAAAAAATTACTAAACACCTTTAAGTAGTAGCCCACCCGTTCTATTGATTGAGGATATTTGTGATATAATTCAGTGCAAGAGCATAGATGGTTTTGCTCCCAAGATACTCACCATACATATTTCCTTGAGTAGAAACATAGCTTTTTGAAAAGTCACTTGTGGCTTGATGAAAGTGGTGACTCCCCCATCATAGGGATCATCTATTTGTTATGCTCGTACAAGACTTAGTATATCACATCCTTACCTGCCACGATGGGATTCATAAGGTATGTAGTACCAAAGGCGACGAAATATAAAGATGTGGGCTGAATTTATCGCCACTGGCCATTTGGCCTTAGGGATACAAAGTGTTTGAAGTGTTTTCATTTTAGTCAAGACCAAGTACAAATTGAGCCGACTTCAGGCTTTGAAAAGAAAAACACCTAAAATACACTTAAAGGAAAGGGTCATAAAAAGTCCAAGGATTGGGTTGATCCAGACCCATACTCATTTGTGCCTTTAGAGGCAACATTCTTGTGTTTGTGTGCTTGCTTTGTTTTCTTGTCAAAGAAAAATCAAAAATCAATTCCAAAACAAGTATTCATCCAACCAAACATTTTTCCAAACAACCAAAAAGATCATAAACAAAGAAAAGTATCAAACTTTATGACCATTCTTCACTTCTTGAGAAAGAAGAATCTTCATCAAAACATCAACTTGAAAAGAAGACCATTGAGTTCAAAGGCTTTGATCAAAAGGAGGAAATTCTTCTATCTAAATAGACAAATCTTTGTCTCTCATAGAGTTTTTCTATGTCACATGCATCTCTACCTTCAAGGAAAATCAAACGAATTTGATTCAGAGTCATTAAACCACAAAGCTTTTATGCAATATAGAGATTTGAGTTATCACAAAAACCAAGGAGGAAAGATCAATCCAAACTTCTTCCCAAACATTTGTATCACGTACAACGTAGCTCAAGAAATGCCACCAATGCCTGAAAGTGAAGAGGTAGAATTTGTTCCATTTGTGACACAACTTTTATTGAAGTTAAAATATCTCACCCATTTCCACATTCACTTCATCATCAATCCATTTCAACTCTCAAAACATTAAGAGGTTCTTGTCCTAAAGTTCTCTTTTAGATGTTGCTTGAATCAAACACAAAACATCACCTTTTAGATTGTTTTTGCATCTAGGATAAGCTCATCCTAAGAGACATATCTACGCAGGTTAAAACTAGTTTATGAGTGAATCCTCTCATTACTAGGTAGTTAAATCTGTAACACATCTCAGATTTCTCTAAACCTTATCACATCAAACCTTATAAAAAAACACAAGCAATTCAATGAAGAAAACTTTGGTAATATCTGCCTTGAAGTACTAAAGATCCACATGCAAAACAAGACACCAACCATCGATCTTTCATTTCATCAAAAAACTCATCATCATTTTCACCCAACTTCAACAAAAACTCATAAACAAAATGGCTCATACCCAATCGCAGTCAAGGCAACGAGAAATAGAAATTGAAGAAGAAGAGGAGGAAAATATCAATGAATTTCAAGAAGCACTTGGAAGAAATGCTAATGATGAAAACCCAAGTACTCCTACTCCTACAACAATAGAAATGGCTTAGCACAACCCTCTCTTTAACAGACTTTTTGATGAAATACTCAGGAGTAATGCGGATGCTCACATTTTAAAGCTTGCTCAAGAAGGAGCCAAACTCCCCTCTGACTTTGATCTTGCACAACTAAGACAAGCATCAGAATGACAAAGTTGCCATGAAGAAGAAAGAGGTAGAGATCCCATCAGATATAACATTCCTTGAGGTAACCCACCACCTCCTCCTCCAAATGAAATAGAGATGTTGCGGCAACAAGTTGAAAATCTCACCCAACAACTTCATAGTGGTGTGAAGACTAATCAATTTTCACTCAATGACATTTGTCCCTATCCCTTTGATAGAAATCTTTATATGCCACCTTTTCCATGAGGATTCAAAACACCCAAATTCGAAAAGTATAGAGGAAAGGGAGATCCTCGCGATCATGTCAGGGAATTCCACTCAGCTTGCCTCGAAGTGGCATACGAAGATAGATACCTCATGTGCCTTTTCCCCAAAGCTTGGGAGGAACCACCACATCATGGTTTTCCCGACTACCAGGTGGCATTAGGACCTTTGAAGAGCTAGTTTAGAAGTTCTTGGCACATTACTCTCATAACATTGAACGTGATATCACCATGGCTGATCTATGTAACACTAAACAAAAACCAGGTGAACTATTCTCAGTATTCCTACAATGATGGCGTCAAATGTCTAGTAGACGTTCTCTTCAGTTACCTGAACAAGAACTAGTGGAAATATTTATTTCCAACTTAAACGAAGAAATGGAATTTCACCTGGATGTCAAAGACACAAACTCTTTTAATGACATGATCACCAAAGGCTTAAAATGTGAGTGGGCTCTCATAAAAAAAGGGCTTATCAAGATATATAATGAGCCAAAGGATGGCCCTTGCCCACGCTTCAATAGTGACAAGCCTAACTTCTGGAAGAAAAACAAAAATATTGTCAACGACGAGGTTGTGGATGCAAGAACTATCAAAAGTGCACAACCTGTAGTTCGATTTGCAGGACAGAATCCCCCACCTCAGGCTAACATAGTTGCTCCTCCAAATCAAGGCCGTATTACATCTCATGATGAACCCTGACCTCGTCAACAAAAATAAAAGCGAACATACACTCCCTTAGGGGAACCCATCGAAATAGTATTACGACAACTGGTTTCTCAAAATCTGGTAACTCTACCCAAAACAACAAACTATGAACCGCAAGTTAAACTTACATGGTGGAGGGATACTGAACATTGTGATTTCCATCAAGGGAGAGGACACAAGACAAGCAATTGTCACAGATTGAAAGATCTTATTCAGGATCTTATTGACCGAGGTGAAATCAAAATTGAGGGACATGACCCAAAAACAACAAACAATGATCATCTGATGTTAAAAAATCCACTTCCATCACAAGATCAAAGGGGTCCTTCCACTTCCAGGAGAGGTACTAATACCACTGATTATACGCAAGCTCCGTATAATTACATTGTAAATCACCTGTACGATGCAATTGAACAAATTGCAACTATAACCATAAAAAATCCCAGCTCCACTTGCAATGTTGTTACACGTCGTAGCAAGATTAGTATAAAGGCAGCTCCATAAGGTACCCCATCTATCCCAAAGTAGTATAACCTTGTAGAACAGTTAGAAAAAACACCCACACTGATACCTATCCTAGAGCTATTGCGCCTATCTCCATCCCGTAAAAAAATCTTCTATTAAGATCTCCAAGAGGTGTCAGTCCCTGCAAACCTAAATATCGATCAGTTCGAAGCCATGGTTGGAAGTCTAAAGTCACCACATTGTCTCACTTTTTCTAAAAGTGACAACTCTTCCTTCCAGCAACCTCATAATGCTTCGCTACACATTGAAGGATTTATCATCCAACATAGGATCAAACGAGTCTTGATAGATAATGGAGCAGGCCTGAATTTTTGTACACTATAGTTGGTCATAGCTGGGATATGCCATTGAATCCGTGGATCCTCGCAATAAGATCACAATCAAAGCCTATGACGATGCAGAGCATTCATCCAAAGGAGCTGTCATACTACCTATCCGAGTGGGCCCTGTGGTGAAGCACATCATCTGTCAAGTTCTTGACCTTCCTCTGCCATATAATCTATTGCTAGGAAGACCTTGGATACATGCCATGCAAGCCATTCCATCCACCTACCATCAATGTATCAAGTTCCCACATAACGATGTAGAGATCACAATCCTGGGTGATGCAAATCCCTTTGCATATTGTCATAATATCAGTCATCAACCAGAGATTACCGTTCCTAACAATAGAGAAGCCATCTCCTCTACATCATACATAAGTCCAGCCTCTCTTACCAATTCAAACACCACTATACCCAAGCAGGAAAAGCTCAAGATGAAAATAGCAGAGGAAGGTCCTGGGGAATACAATTTGAGTCAACTCTTTTGTGTGGGACAATTGCCTACTTCTCCTAGAACACATGGAAAACCTCAGCAGTTACTTCAAACACCACTGATCATGCCAGCATGTGCTTTGATGCCTTTCATCTTTGGGAAGAGTCAAGAAGAAGAAACCAGAGATGAGGACTTAGCAGAATGGATCTATAAAGATCCCATCACCACCGATATACCGCAAGCTACACTTCCCACGCATCAATATGGCAAAGGCCTCCTCATTATGCAAAGAAGGGGTTACAATGGTCAAAGTGCTTTGGGACCTTGCAAACAAGGAAGACATGAACCACTGCTTCCAAAATTAAAGCCCAAGGATAATGCAGGCCTAGGCTTTCAAAAGGAGATCTTTCCTAAGCTCAGATTCAAAGGAAAACCCAGAAAACCACTATATTAGCCTATTGCAAAGAGGACACCTTTTATCATAAAAGCAGCACCAAACACCATCGCAACTGCCCCACCGAGGCTCAAAATCCCAGCACAACTACCTATAAGACCAATCATCCCACTCATCAAACCAGTGATCCCATCAGCAACATCAATAACATCAATAGCACCATTAGCAACAGCAGCTACATCAAAACCTGCAACAACATCTACAACACCAGCAGTTCTAGCAGAAGCAACAGAGTCAACACTACCGATACTCCCCATATTAGATTCATTGATCCCCATCATCCTTCCTGCAACACTGATCATTTCATCTACAAAAGTACATCAACCGATCACATTGGCAGTGTTTAACACAAAGGACATCCCAGTATGGTATAGTAATCAGATACTGGAAAGTGATTTAGAGAGTGACTCACATGAATGGGAATTTGATTCCGTCCAGCTTAATACTTCAAATGAGGAAGACACATCACTACCTCCACCTCACAAAGACATCCCTGTTTGTGGAGAAGCACAGATAAAGACCTCTTGGGTTCCTGAGCTGGAAACTTCTTCCACAGACCCTACGTCCCATCCTACAACTGATTCTGATAGGGAGAGTACCATCAACGACCTTCACGACAATGTCTTAACCCTCACCAACACATCTAACAAACTTAACCTAATCGATGAAGTAATGCCCATCATCCATCCTAAACTCATCGAATGGAACCAACCTAATCCCCCATGTCTTGACCATTTCCAAAATGATGAGGCGATCATTGACTTTTTGGAACTGCGGGATAACATACCAAGTGGGGATCACAAAGCTGGATTCGCTATAGAACTTAATAGCGCAACATACTTCGGGGTGGATGCCAAACCTTTCAACTACAAAAATATAACAATTAAACATGGATCTTCCAGTGAAAACCACACCATGGCATTGTTTGGTTCAAAAAAAGTAAAAAGAAAGAGCGTATCCAACGATGAAAACCTCTCTGAGGCACTAGAGGATGGAAGGTTTGACATTCTCCCTGCTAGTACACAACAGGAATGATCAACGATTCTCATCGAGGAAACAAAAGAATACAATGTGGGGACTCCTGAAACTCCTCACCACATACATTTAGCATCTCTTCTAGCTCCAGAGGAACAGCCTCAGTTTGTAGAGTTCTTCCAAAAGCGTCAGATCAACTTTGCATGGTCATATGCAGACATGCCTAGGCTTGATCCTGATTTAGTCATGCATCACCTCACCGTAGCAGAAGGAGCCAAACCTGTCAAGCAGAAACTTCGTAAAATGCATCCTCAGATTGCAGTACTAGTCAAAATAGAACTCAAGAAACTCCTGGATGTTGGTTTCATTAGACCAATTGATTATGCAGACTAGATCTCCAATATTGTTCCTATCGGCAAACCAAAAGGGTGCATTCACATTTGTACTGACTTCAGAGATTTGAATAAGGCATGTCCTAAGGATGGCTTCCCCCTACCAAACATCGACATCATAGTGGACCTAACAGCAGGACATGCCATGCTTTCACTCATGGATGGCTTTTCTGGATACAATTAGATAAAGATCACACCAGAGGATCAACATAAGATATCATTCACATGTCCATGGGGCACATACTGCTGGAATGTAATGCCTTTCAGTCTCAAGAATGTAGGAGTGACCTATCAACGAGCAATGACCACCATCTTCCATGACATGATGCATACTATAATGGAAGATTATGTTGATGACTTACTGGCAAAATCACTCACTAGAGAAGGGCATCTTGACATATTAGATAAAATCTTTGATAGACTAGAACAATATCATGTTCGACTCAACCCAAAGAAATATGTCTTTGGAGTAACCTCCGGGAAGCTTCTAGGATACATTGTCTCCAGCAAAGGTCAAAGCAATCATGGACATGCCACCACCAAAGAACATCAGTCAGCTAAGGACATTACAAGGACAACTACAATCCATCCAAAGATTCATTGCACAACTGGCAAATAAGTGTCACCCCTTTACACATCTGCTACACAAAAACATCCGCTTTCAATGGGATGCAAGATGCCAGCAAGCATTCCAAATACTTAAAGATTATCTCATGAATACACCATTGTTGATCCCACTAGATCCAAGTAGACCTCTATTACTCTATATATCAGCAACAAGTACAACATTGGGTGTACTATTGGCACAACATAATGCAGAAGGAAAAGAGTGTGCTGTTTACTACATCTCTCGCACACTGGTCGGCTATGAACTCAATTACACCCCTATTGAGTGAGTTTGCCTAGTAGTAATCTTGGAAGCAACTAAACTGAGGCACTATCTGTTAACACACAAAGTACAGCTCATTGCAAATATTGATCCACTCAATTATTTACTCAGCAAAGCAGCATTGACAGGCCGCTTGGCCAAATGGGTGATGATTCTCAGTGAATTTGACATTGAGTATGTGGACCACAAGGCTATCAAAGGACAAGTTATTGCAGATCAGTTGGCTGAGGCACCACTCATAGGTGATCATCCTCTCATTTCCAATTTTGCAGATGAAGAGATATTCATGATCACAACAGCACAACCATGGAAACTATACTTTGATGGTTCATACACTAGGCATGGCTCGGGGGCAGGCATTCTGTTTATCACACCTCAAGGTGACAACATCCCGAAGTCTTACAGGCTCACATTGCCATGCACAAATAACATAGCAGAGTATGAGGCCTTGATCACAGGACTCAGGCTAGCCGTACAATGGAAGTTATAGGAACTACAAGTATATGGCAACTCTCAACTGGTCATTCAACAAGCAACGGATGAATATCAGACCAAGGATGATAAAATCATGCCATACAATCAAATGGTGGACAAATTAAAGGCATCATTTACTACTATCACCTTTGAGCAGATACCAAGAGATCAAAATCAAGCTGTTGATGCTATGGCTACCATCGCATCTCTCCTAGATCTTCCACAGAATTCAACACGCTACGAATTCCTGGTAGAACAGCTTTGGATTCCCGCTTATGATATCCCCGAATCCGAGATGATATGTCGCCTAATCAGTTTTGAATCCCCATGGTACGGTGAGTTCTACACTTATCTTCGCGATCACACCCTTCCTCCTAACCAATCGAATAACCAATGTAAAACCTTCATTCGCTAAACCTCTCGGTATACCATTATTGCCGAAACCCTATACCGATGCAGTCTTGATGGAACTCTCCTTCGATGTCTGGAACAGGATGAGATAACAAAGGCCTTGGAAGAGGTACATGAAGGAATTTGTGGAACTCATGCAAGTGTTCCGTCACTAGCCAAGAAACTCCTACGCACTGGATACTATTGGCCATCCATGGAAAAAGACTCCTACTACTTTGTCAGAAAGTGCAAGAAATGCCAAGTTCATGGAGACCTGATACATGCACCAGCACAGGAACTACAACCAATCACAACACCATGGCCATTTTGTCAATGGGGTCTTGACCTTGTGGGTAAAATCCATCCATCTTCATCCAATGGCCACAAATTCATCATTACCAATACCAAATACTTCACAAAGTGGATCGAAGCTGTTCCACTTACCCAAGTTACTGGCAAGTAGATCACCTCATTCTTCCTCAATTACATCATTTGTCGGTATGGTGTACCCATGTCTATCATCACAGATAATGGTCTTCCTTTTAAAAATTAGGATGTTTGTGAACTCTATGAGAAATTTGACATCCAACACCGCTTTTCCACTCCCTATTACCCACAAGGCAATGGTCAGGCCAAAGCATCAAACAAGAACATATTAAGAATCCTAAAGAAAATAGTCAATGACGCCAGTTGTGATTGGCACGTTCAATTGAATCTAGCACTATGGGCATATCGAACTAGCATTCGCACCCCTACAGGCACAACTCCCTACTCATTGGTTTATGGTGTAGAAGCTATTTTACCTATTGAGGTCGAGATACCATCACTACAGGTTTCCTTGCACAATCTCATCGATGATGAAGCATATAGAGTATCCCATCTCCAAGACTTATAGCTACTTGATGAGAAGTGACAAGCTACATACAATCACCTCAAGGCCTATCAGCAGCACATGAGAAGAAGCTATAATCATCGAGTTAGACCTTGTACATTCGAGGTAGGTGATATTGTTCTTCGAGAAAATCCTCGTAACCAACCCAACCGAGAACATCAAGGAAAGTTTGAATCAAATTGGTTGGGTCCATATGTTGTCACTACTGTATTTGGGTTTGGGGCATATCAGTTGGCTACTTTAGAAGGAGAACTGCTAGGAGATCCGATCAGCAACATGCACCTCAAACGGTTTTATACATAAAGCTGTACAGAGTATTAGGCTCTCATACATGCCTGAAAATCAATCCAAAAACATCCAGATAAATGTCTTGAAGAAAATACAAAAACATCAAAATAGTAAAGAAAAATCATGCATGCAAATGGTGAACAACCACTCCGGTGGCACCTTGGGTAAGTGCGATGGTGAAAACCTAGCAAATAGGTGCCACTCGTAAAGGCTATGGCTCCAGTGTCTTCCAGACTTGTTGCAATCACATTCCCTACATCCGCACATCCATCCGTCCAAACCATGGCTTGTTATTAATCTGCAATCAAGAAAGTACTTCATGCGTCTTGCATCCCGCTTCTTCAGAGTCATGTCTAAAATGGGGGCAATGCCCTTAACCTTTTGATGGAAGTGGATTCTGCATTACTTGTGATTCATTGGTTCTTCATTCAAAACTGTCTCACAAAATATGAAAAACATTCAAAACAGTCATCAAAATACCAAAAACATTCAAAAATATCTCACAAAATCCAAAAACATCAGAAAACATCAAAAATCAAACAAAAACATGGCAACACATTGTACATACTCATCCAAGTAGATACCAAACAAGTATTGAAAAATACTCGCACGATCATCACTTCTCCAAATTGACCAAACAATCAACGTCAACACTCAACTTGTCTTCAACAAGGATGCATCCTTCCTTACCAAAACAAAGACAAAATAACATT
Organism: Cryptomeria japonica; assembly: GCF_030272615.1. Lineage (NCBI taxonomy): Eukaryota > Viridiplantae > Streptophyta > Pinopsida > Cupressales > Cupressaceae > Cryptomeria > Cryptomeria japonica. Next base: position 801,212,489 of record NC_081409.1, read on the forward strand.
TTCTTTGACAAGAAAATTGTGTTTAAGCTATCAAATACTTGGTTGATTTGTGAGTAATTCATTCGTTTATATGTATCAGGTTCCTACAGCATTGTTTGTGTATCTTCTGCAAATTATTCTGATGAAGTTCTGGGGCATGTACTAATGGTGTCTACATGGGAAGTTCACTAAGCTACATGATCTTATGCAAAATGTAGTCATAGATCACTATGGCTTGCTGACTACAGCATATAACTCAACCATATGAGCATGAACCATTACCAAGGATCCATATTCTTTATTCTTTATATAAATATTGTTTTGTTTGCATGAACAATGCTCCTTCTTTGGTTCCTCCTCATCCAATCTGGATAAAGGTTTTTATCTCTTAGTATGGTATGAACTTGTCTTAGGATATGATCAGCCTAAGATCAAGGAGGATGATCCAAGTCATGCATGAACAAAGATGATCCTTGTCTGTTCTACAAGCAATACTCTGGTCAACTTGACCCATTATATCAAATTGTTTGTATTAACTTGCTATATCAAATCCATGTAAGAAATACTCTGGTCATCTTGAATCATTATGTCAAGATGCTTGTATTTTCTTGCAACGTTTTAAAGGTCAATGATGAAAATAGAGCACTGTGGATCATCATTTCATCTCATCTATTTATATGTTGCATTCTGTTGCATATCACCCATCCATTCACTCATTTATATGTATGATTTTTGTATACCAATATGAACAAAGTTAAAATGAGCAAGTTCTGCGACAATTGAGCTGGTCTTGGATACAATCGTGACCAAGTACTCTAATACATCATCAATGCATCATGCAAAGTCTAAAAAGCCTTGCATTCATCATGGTCATATCATCATCATTACATTTAGTTGCCTTTGCATCAAGAACCATTCATATCATTTTAGTTGGTTAAAAAGCATATAGTTCATTATCATTTATTAAACATTTATATCATCTCATCATTGCATAATCGGGATGTTTAGATTCATTCCTATAAATCAATTGTCCCTGATTGTATTAACCATTTACTATACATTCGTTTAGTGTCAGTTATCCATTATCATATTATCATCCTTTATTATCCTTTATCATGCATCATTGCATACATTCATTTATCTATTCATTAGTTAAAAAAGTGCATTCATTCATCCATCATTAAGTGTCTTATTATGCTCATTTTAAGATTCATTTAAAAATTGCCTTCATTATCCCTTTTTAATTGCATTAAGGTGCAGTTATTAAACCATAAGTTGCATTATTATCACATTATCCTTTTTACTTAATCATATTTAGGCATTTAGAATCATAAAACCATTTGTATCCAAACATTGGTTCATACCATTTTATATATCCATTATACATATGCATTCATTTAGACATCATCATATAAACATTTGTACTTTACATTTGTTTATCCATATTTCATTCATCTAAAAACATCTAGATGCATATCCATACATAAATCATTCATTCTTTGCATTAACATCATTGCATATCATTATCTCATCATTATATATAACATGAAGCACATAGATCCTGTCCATATCATTATAAGCATACATCATCATCATGGCATTACATACATAAAGCTTTGCATCAAACAAAATAGGCACACATGTATAAACCTGCATTCATATGTCAGTGTCCAACAACATAAATCATCATAACAACATGCATATAGGAATCATCTCATAAATGCATACATATACACATATCCATCTAAGCATAAACTCATAAAATCACCATCATCCATACATATCAAATGCATATCATCAAAATATGGGATCTCCTCATATATATCATCTCATGTATCAGAGTACAATGAAGTCTAAAAAAATCGGCTACCAAGAGCCATCCAAGATACAGTCCAAAAATAACAATGATAAAATACATGCATACAAAATGCTCTCTCAGATGCCACTCTGACCAGATGCTGCACCACCATCGTCACCTACTCCACCACTAGTCCCCGCACCATATGATCTATCTCTCTGTGGAGGCCCCATGAAACCCCCACTAACTCCTACACCCCTTGACCTATCTCTCCATAGAGGACCCACCACACCCCCACTACTCTGCATCCTCTAGGATCGCTCTGATCTGGCCTATCGCATCTGTGAATAGCTCAGTGCTCGCTGACTAGATGGCACCACTTGCTCATATAAACCTTGCCAATAATCAACCTCTCCACCTGCTCTCCGTACCTCCCTTGCAAATGCCTCCACAGATGGCCCCTATCCCTGTACTCCCTCCAAAACCCTCACTCTCTCCTGCAATTGGACCACCCTATCAATGGCTTGATCTCTCTCCTGCAGCACTACAGTCAGCTCCGACTCTTGTGCAAATAGCTGCATGTCTCTCGCTGCAACCTCCGCCTCCAGATCCTCCACCCGTGTCTCGGCTACTGCCAATCGAGTATGCAAATGTGCTAGCATATGCTCCTGAAGATCACCACCCCCTGTTGCTCCCTCCCCTATCTCCATAGGTACCTCTCCAGTGGCTCCCTCCCCTCTATCCATCGGCATCTCCCTCTCCATACCTCAGCCACCTAATCTGGCTCCGCCTGACACCAACGGTCCCTGTGATATCTGCAGTGGCAATCCACCTCTCCCTCTCCGCTAGACCCGACCACCTAAGCCACCTCCTCCACAACCTCCACCATCTCTTCCTCCACCACCTCCACCCTCTCCTCCTCTTTCGTCACCACCATCCCCCCTCCCTCGTCCGCCTATCATTGACCCTCGACCTCCTTTCCTCCTCCCCTCCTCCATCTCTGTCCCCTCTCCTCCTCAAAATTAGGAATAGGCTTTGCTAGATCTGATATTCGCAAAATCCGATGAGCTGCCATATACTGTGTATACTCATCTGACACCCCAGCATCCACCACCCTCGGCCGTATATCCCATGGCCTCGCCTGAAGCGTCCTGAACTCCGCCAATGCCTGATCATATGGAAGTACTGGCCCCCATGCATATCTCTCTTGGACCACTCTGGCATACTCTCCTGATCCCCTCGACAATCCCTGCTACCATCCAAACTGCCTCATAATCCTACCTGGCACCTATCTCTATACATCGTAGGAAGTCCACCCAATGAGGAATTGGGTCATGAATACATACGACAAGGCCTCTGCATCATCCTCCAAAGGCTCACACTCCAGATAAGGTCTCCAGATCACTGCATTAAGATCATTTACCGCCCACCGCCACCACTCTAACTTCCCCAGGTGGGGTTGACTCATCATGCCCCTGTACATGAACATATAAGGCTAATCAACAACCCTCAATCTATGACTCACTGGTCGAGTCACTAGTAAGTGCTCCCACGCCCAAATGTGCAGCAGCGTCACTCCCACTGTCAAAGAGTCTCTCCCATGGTATGCTACCTCATGCAACTCCTGCTACATGTGTGCTAACACGCACGGTCCCCAAGCAAATCGGGTCCCCTCTGTCATCATCTGCTCTATAACCTATCCCCATCCAACGGCCAGACCATTCAAGCACCTATCAGGACATAGTAGCCCTCCCACGATCCCAAACAAAACTGCTGGCAATGACTCGTACAACGCTGTGATGTCCTCCCAGGCTATGGAGCCGTCATCAATGAACACATCCTTATCGAAGAATCGTTGCACTGCTAGCATCCCCCATGATTTGTCATATGTGACTAGATCACCTCGAATGGGAATATGAAGGATACACCACACATCCTCCAAAGTCACTGTCATCTCCCCCTGTGCTAGGTGAAACATGCACGTCTCACTATGCCAGCGCTCTGCCAAGGCTGTAATCAAATCGTGATTCATCCGAATCATGGACATATGCATCACATCATATAGCCCAGTCACTGCAATGCAATCAATCTTGACCTCTATCAGTCGATCCCGTAACCCCTATGTTGCTGAATGTTTCTCGTGTAACTGTAACACACGTAGATCCTCCTACACAAGGGCATCAATCAATTATTATCAGTTGTTTTATTTTCAAACTTTCTTAAGTTTAAACCTAGACTATCAACAGATACTTTGATCAAGTATCTTCGAGTCTCAACAGGTAAGCAATCATGGCACACCTAGACTTCAACAAACATTTATCCTAATGACCTAAGTCTCATCAGGGCTGCTATGGTTCAAAACAAATCTCACTTCACATCTCTATTCATCCATCATTGGCATTGGGAGATTTTTTGTTCACACAAATTGGGACATCTTTTTTTCTAAACAATAGCGCTAAACCTCTAACAAAAGCGCTCAATCAACCCTACAAAAGCACTAAAATTGCAAAAGCACTACAAGACCAATGCAATAGCGCTGCTTAAAGACAAAAGCGCTCAATTGACCCCTCAATAGCGCTAAACAAACAATAGCGCTTAAACATACATATAATAGCGCTAATCTTTTCAATAGCGCTCAAATAATAGCACAATAGCGCCATTGCGACACAAAAGCGCTAGTTAATTGGACAAAGGTGCCAAAACATAGTTTCGGTGCTATTGTCCTGACTCAACTTGGACTTAGCAAAAAAACATGACAAAAATGCGTAAAATTCAAAATTTCAAATTTGCGTACCGCTGGTCCATAGTCATCTGGTCGATGGAATTGACAGACTCCTTTGAAATGGTGCTCTGCAATAGGTACCAACATCCTAACTACTACTTGCTCCTCTAAAAATGTCACTATCAGAGCTCTGAATTCACACTGGTCGCGGTTGCAAATGATCCTGTTTTCACCCCTTTCTCCCCATATAAACCCTTCGCCGTCACCGTAACTTTCACCCGCTCACTGCCATAGTCCCAGTTAACTTCCCGAGGCTCCCATTTCTCCATTTTATCTCTGATTTCTTCTATTTTTCACCTGCATTGCTAACTTCTTCTCTTCTATCACCCTGCCAATTTTTATTCTTTTTCGAGAGATCGCCCGATTTTTTGAAATTTTTATTCTTTTTCAAGAGATCGCCTGATTTTTTGAAATTTTTCGGCCCATCTCTCGAGGGGGCATACCACCCATTAAATTAACATTTTATGGGGCATTTCTTCACACTTTTTTCTTTTCTTTGAAACAACGTGATAAACTGCACCGTCTCAAAGAGGGGCAAATGTAGTGACATAAATTTGCCCAATTTAATTAAATGAATATTTCCTATTTATTTGATTAAAAATCCACTAGCCACCAGTTAATTAAATCAATATTTAATTAACTCATCTTCCAACATTCTCCTATTAATTAAATAAATTATTCAATTTATTTTAATTAATTCATTAAACCAAATTCAAATCAATTAAATGAATAAATCATATTTATTTCATTTAAATCCCCTATTCCTCTTTTAAATAAATTAAATAAAACATTTATTTAAATCATTCCCCCCCCCCACTTGCATTTTCCTACAAATGCAACTTGCACACATTTATTGGAATAAATAAATTTTATTTTAATTAAAATCCTATTTTCCCTCACCCACCAAACCCACTTGCAAATCTAATGCCCTTCTAGATTCTTCTAACCCCTTCCTAATTAGCCTAATCCATTCCCTAATTATTGTCACATTCCTAAGCAACTTGGAGTCACTTCTCAAAGACTTCAAAGTCTTTGAAAAACATTTAATGCTTTGTGTGTTCAACAATTTAACCTCCAAAGTCTTCCATGACCATTAATGGCTCTTACATAACCATTAATGGCTCTTACATAACCATTTATGGTTATTTCAACTTGCACTCATGTGTCTCCTCAAACATTTATTACTTTGACCATGGTTATCCCTTTTGCCTTTGCACAAGAGTTTATCCATTGGATAAAAGTTTTATTCTTTGAATAAAGAATTTATTCACTTAACCCAACCTTGACCCTCACCCCCAAGTTAACTCCCAGGTCATGTCAAACATTTAATGCTTATTCCCTCCCCTCTCAAACCTATCTCATATTGACACTCGTCAACCAGGGATTGGGTTGAAATCCCTCACATGGATCTCAAATCATTCAATCCCGACCCTTGTTGAGATTACTAATCTCAACCATCCATTGCTCCATTTTTCCTATAAATAGAGCCTATTTCTTCATAATCCAGATCCTGAAAACTTGTATGCATTTAATCTATAGTGAATTTTAGAGAGCATTTTAGCATAATAAACTCATATAATTGTCATTTTGGTTTAAAACAAATCATCTTAGTATCTATAACATTTAGTATTAGCTTTTCATTCATATTTAGAGCAAATACTTTAATCTATAATCTCCATAAGAATCCATAGTGCAAAAAGCTGCTGAGAGCTACACTATTTTGGAACTTGGAGAGCAAAGGAACAAGGAAGAAGAAACTACCAGCATGGTAGAGAGCATTTGGAGGAGCTTAGTTGCTTTTTGTAGATTGCTTAAGCTTTCTTTTTGCTTAGTAGTATCTTTCTTGATATGCTTGCTTAGGATAGTTTTTAATTTATCATTTTCTAACATCTAACAATCAACTTCTTGTTGTTTCTTGTTCAGGTGTTTGTTTATCCTAACCTTGTCCTTTTCACAGAGCATCACAAAGAAATGCAGAAGAAGAGCCAGCAGTTCATATTTGCTGGCTATTGTGAGGATGTGAAGGGTTATCGATTATTTAATCTTGTCGCTCAAGAGGTACATTTTCATTGTGATGTTCCCTTTGATGAGTCCTTCATTTCGATGGATTTACCATCATAGACCTCTCCCTCCCTTCTTCCAAGTTAGATTCTATAGATGATGTTTTTCTTCTAGATGATGATGCTAATGCTCTTGATGATGGTATTAATCTAGTTGTTGACATTAGTCCATCTTCTTTTTCTCCTCAACCTGAACCTAGTCAACCCTTATAGGCTCGTACAATTGTTGTAGATGTTGGTTCTCTTGTAGGTGATACCACAACTACTTGCCGCACTTGTTCCCAAACTTCAAGTATCAGTCTTTTGAGTCATGTAGTCTCTACTGATCCTCGAAAGTTTTATGTTACTTTTGGTATTCGAGAATGGGATAGTGCTATAGTTGAGGAGTATTCTTCTTTGATGAAGAATCATACTTGGGATTTGGTTCCTCTTCCTAAAGGAAGAAAGTTGGTTTGGTGGAAATGGGTGTATCATACCAAATTTGTTGTTGATGGTTATACTGATAAGTATAAGGCTTGTCTAGTGGCTAAGATCTTTTCTCAGGTTGAGGGTATTTACTATTCTAAGACCTTTGCCCATGTAGCCAAGATGGATTCCATTCATCTTGTACTTTCTCTTGTTGCATCTAAGGGTTGGTTAGTGTATTAGATGGATTTGAAGAGTGATTTTTTGCATGGTGATCTTCAAGAGGAGATCTATATGGAGCATCCACTAGGCTTTGTGTAGGACCCTTCACTTGTTTTCAATCTTAGATGTTCATTGTACGGTCTCAAACAAGCTCCAAGAGCTTGGTATGAGAAGATGGACAATTTTTTTCTTACTTCTAGATTCACAAGATGTCACTTTGATCCTACCATCTATATTCAAAGGCATGGGGGGGGATCTTCTCATTCTTTCTCTTTAAGTGGATGACTTGATTCTCACAAGGAGTTGTCCTGCCATGATTGAGGATATTCAGAAATATTTGATGGAGCGTTTTGATATGACTGATCTTGGTTTGTTGCACTATTTTCTTGGTCTTCAGATTCATCGATGTTTTGATGGTATTTCTATTTTATAGAAAAAGTATGCTCTTGATTTACTTCAAATATTTGGGATGGTTGATTACAAGCCAACTCCTACTCCTTTTCAGTCAGGTATTGTGTTGTCTACCAATTGCACGACTCTATCAGTTGATGCCACCTTGTATCGGCAATTGGTTGGTAGCCTTTTATACTTGACACATAGTCATCCTAATATTTCCTTTGCTATTGGTTTTTTCTCCTGGTTCTCTCAAGATTCTCATGAGAGTCATTGGAAGGTAGCCAAGCATATCTTGTGTTACATTTAGGGCACTACACAATTTGGCATTCACTACACATCTGGTGCTACTAAGATTGTGGGCTTCACTAAATCAGATTGGGCTGGTGATGTTGATGATTGAAAGTCTACCTCTGGCTTTATTTTTTGTCTTGGTTCTAGTCTAGTTGCTTGGTCTTGCAAGAAGAAAACTTCTATTGCATTATCATCCACTGAGGCTGAATATTGAGGGGTTGTTTTGGCTAGTTAGGAGGTTCTTTGGCTTCAACAATTAATGGTTGAGTTTGGCTTTCCCATTGATCATCCCACTACTTTTGGGTGTTATAATCAAAGTGTCATACATATTTCTCGCAACCCAGTGGACCATCAATGCACTAAGAATATTGATATCCACATGCATTTCATTTGACAACTCATTCAAGACAGTATACTTGCCTTGGAGTATTTGCCTATGGAGCAGTAGGTTGTAGACATCTTCACTAAACCTTTGGTATCTCCTCACTATCTTCAGTTCTGATCAATGTTAGGGGTAAAGGAAGTAGTCCTTGGGGGGTCTTGAGGAGTCCTCCTTCCTTTCTTTTCTCTTTTTAGCAATTTATTTCTCTCTTTTGGAGAGGCATGTTCTCCCACAGGGTTTTTCTCCTTTTCTCTAGTTATGAGAGATTGAATTTCATTGCATTATAGTTATAAATGGGTACCCAACATGTTGATGTTGCCAGGACCCATAATGTATCTCTTACAAATTTCTCCCTATGTTGTACTTAAGGGGGGGTGTTAGAGTACACGTTCATAACGTGCAACCTAATTAACTAAACTTAGGTGAGTATTTAATATTTTTCTTTCGGCAGCTGCTCCAGTTGGTCCTACTACTTTTAGTTGCTCTGTGTCGATCCCATATTGATATCATGATCCCATGACTTCCACACTCATTCTGGTTATAAATACAAGATATTGTGAGTGTAATCTCATTTCTTATTGAGCAATGTAAATCATTTTGTTTAGTTTGTGAAGGTGCATTCGCAGTTCAGGCGCCTGGCTTTTCTATCAAATTGTATGAGTGAGGAAAATTTGTGGATTTACTCCTTACAGAGTTGGTCAATTATCTAGAATGTAAGATAGATTACATATAGAGAACTAAAAAATTTCATCTCATGACATCAAATTTTTGGTGCATCAACATGCACCTTTGACTATCATTCTTCCTAGAGCTAAGTGACATTTCAATCTTCTTTGTATTCCTTTTCTACAATTTTATTATTTTTATTTTTTTTTTAGTTGTGCTAAGACATTCTATAATAGTATCTAGGAAACTCATGTTATAATCATGAGCTTCAATCTTCTTAACTTAAATTTGATAGCCATTAATACTACATGCAAATTTTAGGTTCAATTTTGAAAAAGATCATCCATTATTCTAAAAAATATTTAATTTTAGTTTTTCTTTGAAAAATGTAGCAATATATACTTATATGTTTGTTTTTAAACATTATATGACTTGATGACATGAGACTTCTTGATACCAGTATAAAAATACTCTCAATGTAGTAAGTCCAGATATGTCTTACATACCTTTATTTAGAAAATATTAATAGATACCAATCCTAGATAATTTTATTACTTAAGATTAACTTTATTTCATTTTAGAAAAAATATTTAATTAACGTTGTTTATTTTTATACCCTTCCCCTGCACCAAGGTCTCATTTTGCTCTTTTATAATTTTCACCTAGGTTTAACCCCAATTAGTGGCCTAACTTTTAAGCCCTTTGGCCTTGCCTTGTGTGTTGAGTTGTTGATCAACTTAAATGGTAAAGAAGCCAACCCAAAACCCTAGAAGAACCCTACCCAGGTTAACCCCTTTGAGGATAGCTAAGTCTAACAACTAATTCAAAAAATATTTCGATCCCCCACTAGTGAGTGTTCTATTGAAAAGCTAGATATTTTTTATCAAGACTCTAAGGAGATGGATACCTCTTGGTCCACTGGGTCTGAATGGACCCCTGACAACTTTGTGAGTAATGCTAGGGTTATCCCACATTAATGGTTCCCACTTTTTCCAATGAAGGAAACTGGCGAAAGTGGAAAATTTTGTTTATGGGGGGTTCGAGCGAAGTGGGGGTGTTCGAACGGAATGCCCTTTGGGGTTCGAGCGAAGCCCCCACTTCGCTCGAACCCCCTCTTTCGAGCGGAGCACCTTTAATACTTGTTTATGTCATTTTTCAATTATAGTGTGGGGCTTCGATCGAACCCCCCTTCATTCGAACCCCCCTAAAAATGGGGGGTTCGCTTGAACCCCCTTTGTTTGAACCCTTTTTTTAACACTTCTCTGAAGATTTCTACATTTTTTTGCAGATTTTTGGCCTTGAAACCTTTGATTGATGGCTCAAATGGAATGATATTGACAACCCAAAATATAGTATTGTAGTCCTCCAAGAAAGCTTTCCAATGACTATAATTTTATTACATATTGAGTTTATTATGAACTTGTTTTTTTAATTTTACCGAACATAGGATTTTCACCGAACATGAACTTCTATGTTCAACACATTGGGAAAAATAGGAAACTAATTCAAAATTTTTTTGAAAAATATCTAAGTCTTGGGTATTGATATCTTCTTTCTAACAAAAAAAAAAATTGAATTTCGATATATATAGAACAAGTTATGTGTTCAAACTTAAACCTATGTCTGAATTATGACTAGTCGGACTTCAAAACTTAATAAAATGAAAAATATTGAACATATCACTATCAAACCAACTGCAAGCCTTGCATATTGATGTTACAAACCAAAATTTGAAATAATTGATTTTTTATCATTTATAGAAAAAAAGTTATACATTCCAGGAGGTACATCACTCTTAAAAAATGTAGTTTGTTGTAAAAAACTACTTTTCGAGGGAGATGGAAAAATTTTAAAAAAATCCTTCAAAAAAATGTGAAAAAAATATATATAGAATCCATAGACAAAATTCTACAAATCACTAATTTACATCATCTTCAAATTCTTAATAGTTTAAAAGTTATAGTTGTCGGAAGTTGAAGATTATTTTAAAATTGTTCATCTCAGTGTCAAAAGTGGCAAAAAAGTGGGAACCATTATTGTGAGTTCACCCGCTATCACCCATCCCACCCCTCTTCCTCTCCCTAGTTGGCCTCCATCTTCATCTATGAACTTTCTAGAGATGGAGGACTTCCCCAAATTTACAACCAATGCTAATTAAATCTATAAGGGTTTTGTTGGTGTAAATAAATATTCATCATAGATATTATTACACCTTACTTAAGTTTACTTAGGAAATGCATTTCATAGTAGTTTGGGTTTGAGACACTTGGGTGTTTGTGCCACATTGGGATAGTGTGTGTAGGAGAATTTCCACCTTTTATGGTGTGATCTTGTTGTTACACTTCACATTCAGTGGGTGATCCACCTCATGTGGAATATTATATTGTTTCTCCTACCTACCCTTGTTTCTTATTGAGCCACATATCATGTTTGTGTGCTCACATATCCATATAGCCTTGCCTATATAAGAAGGCTAATATTCATTGTATAAATAACATCGATTGATGATCCAGTTGATCAGCATTTTCTCTTGGTAGAATATAGTTTATTCCTATCATCTATTTTGTTCTCTCTTATTTGTGCTTTACATTGCCTCTAGATCTTGGCAAAATCTCACATGGTATCAGAGCTGGTCCATGTCTCACATGGTATTAGAGCCATTAGAGTGTCATTGGTTTGCTAATTGAGAGAAATTTGATGCTATTTGGGGTTGTGCATTTTGTAGTTTTCTATTGCATGTTATTTTGGAACTTGATGGTTCAAATATGAGGTTACCATTGGATTGAGGAGGACCAAGAAAGTCAGTTTTGTATGTTGTTTCATCCAAATTAGACTTCGGAGGCCAAATCTAGAGGCATTTGAAGTTTGACGCTACGGCGGAAATTTTCGAGAAATTATAATTTTGCAGGCAATTTTCAAATAGCGGTAGCTCACTCATCCGGACTCGTTTTTATGAGCAATTTTTTTTGTTTTGGGGTAGAATTTCATGATCTATATAGTGGTGTAGGATTTTTCTGATTTTTGGATACAAGTTTTTCAGAAATTGTGAAATCCCAATTTTTACAACTTTGGAGGCTTCGTTTGGGCTCATATGGACTCCTTTTCAGGTGCCATTTTTTTTGAAAGTGCATATTTTTTCATCTACTTTCATAATCTGCCATTTGTTTGCAGTGAGTTTAAGTAGAAATTGTACTTTAAGTATTTGGCCATTTTTGGCATATTTGGTACTTGCATTTTGCTTGGATCTCAGTTTAGATCACTAGCAGTATTTGTTGAAGTCTCTTAGATCTCATTTTGAGAAGTTGTAAATTGAAATTAGAAGTCCACTTTGCCTTGTTTTGAAAGTGGCCCATTGTATACGCACTAAGTATAAAGTGCCAAAATCATCATTTTGGGGGGATTTCTTGATTGAGTATTTTGGGGGGTTGTCTTGTGTGATTGTGCATCTCTACTTTGTGTTTTTTCATTTTGGTGCTATGGGTTCTCCTAAATTTCCACTTTTAACTCCTCATAATTATGCATCATGGAAAATTAAGGCATGGAGTAAACTAATGGAAGAAGGACTCATTCATTATGTAAATGAAACTATTACAGCACCACTTGATCCTAAGGCTGATCCTAATGCTTAAATTGAATGGCTTATTAAGAATGCTATGGCACTTGGAACTCTTAGAAAGTATGTATCAGATGACCTCATTTTTCACATTGATAAGTGTACAGCAATTAAAGAGGCTTGGGATATTTTTAAGAAATTGTATGGTCAAGTTGATGAGATTAAGGGCTACAAGCTTGATAGCAAACTCACAACTTTGGATCCCAAGGATTTTGATACAATCCAAGATTATGTCACAAAAGCAATTGAGTTAAGAGAAAAGCTAAAGGATTGTGGGATTGACAAAAATGATGCTCAATTGGTTTATAACTTGTTGGACAAGCTTCCTTCAGAGTATGCAGCCTTTGTATCTAGCTTTCACACCCATAGGTTAGCTCAAGGTTCCTCATACACTTCTC